>NW_022437055.1:5252122-5437453 GCF_009761245.1 Sapajus apella
GCTCACCACAACCTCTGCCTCCTGGGTTCAAGCGATTCTCCTGCCTCAGCCTCCCAAGTAGCTGGGACTACAGGTGCATGCCACCATGCCCGGCTAATTTTTTTGCATTTTTAGTAGAGACGGAATTTCACTTTGTTGGCCAGGCTGATCTCGAACTCCTGACCTCGTGATCCGCCTGCCTCGGCCTCCCAGAGTGCTGGGATTACAGGCGTGAGCCACTGAGCCCAGCCCATTATTTACTATTCTTAGAAGTTTTAAAACTGATATTTCAAATGGATACTATAAACTTGAGTTATTTTATTTTCTATTTTTTTTTTTCTTTTTCTGAGAGAAGGTCTCATTCTGTCTCCCAGGCTGGGAGTGCAGTGGCACAATCTTGGCTCACTGTAACCTCTGCCTCCCAGGCTCAAGCAGTCCTCCCACCTCCGCCCCTGAGTAGCTGGGACCACAGGTGTGCACCACCACGCCTGGCTAATTTTTGTATTTTTTTGTAGAAATGGGGTTTTGCCATGTTGCCCAGGCTGTTCTCAGACTTTTGAGCTCAAGCAATCCACCCACCTTGGCCTCCTAAAGTGCTGGGATTACAGGCATGAGTCACGGCACCTGGTAGAGTTTTTTTCTCATAAGGTGTGTGTGACACTAATATATGGTGGATACATTTTTAGAAGTGAGATTTTGGCATTAGATGAAGAGATATTAAAGAAATACATAGAAATGCATCCTTGGAAAAAGGCATCTTCTGCTCATCTTCCTTGGATTTTTGTCTATTTTGTTGCGTTGAGAGTATTATTGAAATGCATGTCTAAGAAAGCATGTTTTAGTGATAAAAATGGGAAACACCGGAATGGATTTCTTTTTTTCTTTTCTTTTTTCTTTGTTTCTCTGTCACCCAGGCTGGAGTGCAGAAGGGAGATCTTGGCTCACTGCAACCTCCACCTCCTGGGTTCAAGTGATTCTCCTGCCTCAGCCTCCCAAGTAGCTCAGACTACAGGCACGAGCCAGCACGCCTGGCTAATTTTTGTATTTTTAGTAGAGAACAGGTTTCACCATATTGGTCAGGTTGGTCTTGAACTCCTGACCTCATGATCCACCTGCCTCAGCCTCTCAAAGTGCTGGAATTACAGGAGTGAGCCACAGTGCCTGGCCATAGATTTCTATTTATTGTTACTGGTGGTTTCTTACACAACTCTTACAAAACTTCATTTACGAGAAGTGCCAGTTCTTGGTCATGTATTTTGCACTCATATGTAGACAAAGCAGAGTACACAGAGAGATCTCTTGAGTTCTGTTATCAATGAGTGGCATTTTCTTCTTCTAGTCTACTTCCAGCTGCTTTTGATGGAAACAACAGCAACACTGGATCCTCTGGTAATTCGTCAGCTAAAATTAGCACAGTCACAAACTCTCCTGTGTCACCTTCTTATACTGGTTCTCATTTGTTCTAGAAGAGGAACTTTCAACTAAATGATTCACCCATCCCAAGACTTTCAACCAATGGAGAAACACACACATCAAGCAAATCAAGTCAAAGCAACAAGAATTGTACTGCATAATATAAACTATCTCCTGTTTATCTTTTTTCTTCAATTTCTTAAAAGTCTATTTATCTACAGAACTTGCATGTATTCAATGTAATAATATTTTCAAAGATGTTTTCCAAATAAGAATTATGTTAAGATAGAAGCATAAATTGTTAAGCTGCTCATGTCTAGAAATGCTGTACCTTGACTTTTTAAAATAATCTGAAGTATAATCCTAATAAAATATAATTTTTCAACTAACAAAGTAAAATGATTTTTGACAATTATGTACTTAATGGTCCATGCTAGCCTTTAATCCTATTTTCAGTAACTACTAGCTTCCAATTGGTAAAGAAAAGTCACCTATCAAAGGCAATTTTTACAACTAAGTTAGTTATACCATACTCATCCAAGGATTGCTTATTTTGCACATGAATCCTTAGATGTTCAATTTGTTGGGAAGCAGTAGGTAGGAGAAGAGCAAGATGAATTAAAGTTAATTGAATAGAAAGAAAATAATATGTAATTGGGACTTCACTCAATTTGTACTCAACCTGATTAACCCTGATTAATTTTGTATTCTAATTAAGTCTTGAAAAATGTTGATATATTGTAGTCTTTTACATTTTTATCAATTACATTTTATTCATCATCATGACTACTGATTTGATTAAATACAAGCTTAATATGTTAGGGCTTTTCTGCCAAAATCATGTGCTTCCAATTGTTCCCTAAGGGCTATAAATGTTTGTTTAAACTCTAATTTTCTTTTCAAAATTCTTATGGGTTATTTTTTAATAGGAAAAATTGTGTGTTAAAAATTTTAAATTTAAAATAAATGCTTTAAGTAATTGGGGGTAGTATTAGCATTTTGAAAAATAGAAACTTATGAAATGAAGCTGAGAATGGTTTAAATTGCCTCAGCTAAGAAGACAGGAACAGTTACCTAAAATATGTATAAAATACTTTTTTCTTTTAATCGGAAAGATTCAGAATGATAGAAATCTGATGTGGGTATGCTGTCATATGGGAAAAACACTGTGACACTAACAATTTTTTGACGGTGACCCTGATGGAACTGATCAGAATTGATATAAAAGTGGGAGAAGAGTCTATTCAATTATGAATAGATGAAACCAAGTATTTATAAAATGACTGGGATCATGATGGTCTCTTGAAACTGGGGCAGGATTCTATAAATTGGCTAAGAACAAGTAAACTATAAATATTGCCTTTGTTACTTGCTTCTTTACTTGCCAGATCTTTAGTGGACCAATTGTGAGAGGGGCCCCTCATAGAATGAGGTGTGGTTGTGGTGATGTTTCTTTTTTTTTTTTCCCCCATTTATTTTATTGCATTTTAGGTTTTGGGGTACATGTAAAGAACATGCAAGATTGTTGCATAGGTACACACGTGGCAGTGTGATTTGCTGCCTTCCTCCCCATCACCTACATCTGGCATCTCTCCCCTTGCTATCTCTCCCCAGCTCCCCACCCCCCACCGTCCCTCCCCTATTTCCCCCCAACTGACCCCAGTGTGTAGTGCTCCCCTCCCTGTGTCCATGTGTTCTCATTGTTCAACACCCACCTATGAGTGAGAACATGCGGTGTTTGATCTTCTGCTCTTCTGTCAGTTTGCTGAGAATGATGGTTTCCAGGTTCATCCATGTCCCTACAAAGGACCCAAACTCATTGTTTTTGATGGCTGCATAATATTCCATGGTGTATATGTGCCTGTAGATCACTGACAGACAAAGGTCCACATGTACTATTGATATCTTAGCCAAAGAGAGTTTCACAGAATATTCAAGTTCAAGGACTAAGGATGGAGGAAGTAACTAATGGGTGTTAGATTACTACTCAGTTGTATAAGGAACTTTTATCCGCAAATCTTGGTAATCTTGACTCTCTCAATATACTTTTCGCAACTCAGACAATTCCTTTCCTTCTATTCAGTTTTTTTTTTTTTTTTTTTTTTTTTTTTTTTTGAGACAGAGTCTTGCTCTGTTGCCCAGGCTGATCTCGGCTCACTGCAACCTCTGCCTCCCAGGTTCAAGCAATTATCCTGCCTCAACCTCCCAAGTAGCTGGGATTACAGGTGCATGCTACCATGCCTGGCTAATTTTTGTATTTTTAGTAGAGATGGGGTTTAACCATGTTGCCCAGGCTGGTCTCAAACTCCTGGCCTTAGGTGATCCACCCGCCTCAGCCTCCCAAAGTACTGGGATTACAGGGATGAGCCACCCAACCCAGTTCTATTCAGTTAGTTTTTATTGATTTAGCTGTACACTAGGATGCCACAACTCACTATAATATGTTCAGACTCAAGGATTTAGTAGTTGGTTCTCCACTCTGTCTATTGCCTTTTGAGTTTGTGTATTGGGAGGATCCACTTCTAAAGTGATTTTCCATTTATTGTTGATTTTAAGACCAAAATGATTGTAACTTTTACTTGCTATTCTGTGTTTGATTTTTAAAAAATCATAGTAAGGTGGCTGGGCGCAGTGACTCACGTCTGTAATCCCAGCACTTTGGGAGGCCGAGGTGGGCAGATCACCCGAGGTCAGAAGTTTGAGACCAGCCTGGCCAACATGGCGAAATCCTTTCTCTTCTAAAAATGAAAGATTCTAGCCAGTCATGGTGGCAGGCACCTGTAATCTCTGTTACGCTGGAGGCTTAGGCAGGACAATCACTAAAACCTGGGAGGTAGAGGTTGCAGTGAGCTGAGATCACGCCACTGCACTCTAGCCTGGGTGACAGCAAGACACCATCTTAAAGAAAAAAAAAATATGGTAAGGCTATATTTTGTCTTCCTAAATATGCCAAAGAATTATCATATCAGTTTTCTATGGTGAAGGACATGTATTAGTTTTCCAGGGCTGCCATAACAAAGCATCACAAACTGGGTGGCTTAAACAATGGAAATGTATTGTTTCACGGTTCTGGAGGCTACCAATCCAAGATCAAAGAGTCAGCTGGGTTTGTTCCCTCAGGAAGCTCTGAGGGACAATCTGCTCCATGCCTCGCTCCTTGCTTTTGGTGGTTGCTGGCAATCCTTCGCTTACAGACACATCACTCTAATCTCTGCCTCTGCCATCGCGTGGGATTCTCTCTGTGTCCTGTGTCTTCTTATGGCCTTCTTGTAAAGATAACCAGTCACTGGATTTAGGGCCAACCCTAATCCAATATGAATGTATCTTAATTCAATTATATCTGCAAAGACCCTATTTCCAGGTCAAATTCACAGGACCTAGGGGTTAGAATTTCAAGATATCTTCTTGAGGACACAACTTAACACACAGTGGTATACTTTTAGAATTTTGATTTTGCTTGTTTTATCTTTCCTAAATTAGTTTTTTAAAATTGTCCTGTAACTCGTCTTTTTTTTTTTTTGAGACGGAGTCTCACTCTGTCATCCAGGCCAGAGTGCACTGGGGAGATGTTGGCTCACTGCAACTTCTGCCTTCTGGGTTCAAGCAATTCTCCTGCCCACAGCCTCCTCCTCAGTAGCTGGGATTGCAGGCATGCACCACCATGTCCAGCTAATTTTTTGCATTTTTAGTAGAGACAGGGTTTCACCATGTTGGCGGGCTGGTTTTGAACTCCTGACCTCGTGATCCACCCGTCTTGGCCTCCCAAACTGCTGTGATTACAGGCATGAGCCACCGCACCCGGCTAACGTCTTAAAAATGTGAGAACAAGAGGTGACTATAAAGCATCATTATTAAGCCTCAAATATGTGTTCAATCAAGTATTCCTATTTTACTTACAATGTTATGAAAGAGCAGTGCTCCAAATTTACCCTAATGATTCACTGAGATTCAACATGAAAACTCACTGTGGTAATGAGTTGTGTTGTCAGATCAGGAAAGAATATATATGGTTTTTTAAATTTATAATTACTAAATCAACCGATAACATTTATGATTTTAAGTATATTCAATAAATACCTAATGAATACATTCTGTGACAGGAAACTTTAGTAAAACTTGTGTGATACATGAGGATGAGTGAGATACGTTATCTGTCTTCAAGCAGAATAACTAAGTACAAAAATAATGATACAAGATAGCCTATGATAATATGACTATAGATGCACATAAGAAAGGACACTTTTACTATAAAATAGGATATAATACTGAGATCATGTAATCTTAGTATTTAGGGATTTTAGACGTCTTTGAAAGAATTCCAGATTATTTTTTAGTCTTAGTTTGAAATCTTGGAGGAATGAACTGACTCTATCACAAGACAGTTCATTCTATTGTTGGACAGCTCTCATATTTAGAAATCTCTTATGTTAAAAGGTGGGGGGATGGGTGTAGAGTTTGTATTTAGGTGGCCTGTTTCATTGGCTCTTTAGAATTGAGGCAAATCAAATGAGCTATTAAAAGCACACAAGTTAAGTTTCTAATTCTGCATTAATCTTTGTCCCTGCTCCTTGAATTATTAGTACTCCCACTACAGGATATATTTAATCTCATCTCCTAAATGAATTTTTAAAATTCACCTAGAAGCAACTATATATAAATATCCATGATGAAAATGCATGTATGATACTTTAGATATGTGGGGAAAACTAATTACAATTTGCCTAGAGTGTTTTTAAATATTTTAGATCTTAAAAGTTGAGCTTGAAAAATCTATCATATAGGTAGTCTTCACTGTCGGATAGTTAAAATTGTGCATTTAGAAAAGGTCAGGGAGCCATAAGTACTCCAGCAAATATGTAATTTTGTTTTCCTGAAATTCCATAATGTCTCGTAGACTTCTTACAATGTGGTTCTTAACCCAAGGGTAAACAAGATTGATTTCCACAAGCGTCTATAAGGTATAGGGGGAGAGAATCATACATCATATAGGAATCTTGGAAACTTGCTCCACCCCCTTATTAAGGGAGACTTGATGACCATGGTCTCTCAGAAGAAATGCATTAAATGAATGCAGTTATTAACTGAATCCTATAAATTGACCAACAGCTACATATGTGCAACTGGAGATTTCTGTGGCTTTACTCACAGCAAGGTAAATCAGCAACATAAATGCTCATGTCAGCCTTTTTGGAGAGTGACCAAACTACATTGGTAGTAAGTACAGGAGTCAGGAGACTAGCTACGTGGGCCTTTGGGCAGGTCACTTCACCTCTCTGGGCCTCAGGAATTCAATCTGTAAGAGATCAGACTACTGTAGTTATTTGTAAGGTCCCTTCTGCCTCTTAAAATTTTATGAATTCTGTGACAATATCTGCCTTCCTCTTTGCTGGCATGACAGCAAAAGTCATGGTGGTATTTAAAATATTTGGAAAATTAGAGAGCTTTGTACCTAATATTTTTATTCTTTCTGGCAACAAGAAACTCATTTTGCTCAGCTTCATCAATAGTTTCCTCTCTTTTCTGAATTATACATGATTTATGATGAAATGTGGAAAGCTAATTTCCCCCTGGTTTCTTGTTTTGTGTGAATAAATGATCCTCTCAGGATTTCCATATTAATAACAAGTTCCCACTGACACAGCACTCACCACAAAGTTTTCATTGTACTGTAACAACAACCTGAGACAAAACAAAATAAAGATATACTTGGTTTATTTGTTTCAGAGAAGCAAGGGAGACGTGTCCAAAAACTACATCAACTATGAAAACACCATCCCAATACAAATTCAGAAGTGCTCTACTCGCACTAAAAAGCAGACTACCAGTCAAAGAGCTTTTCCTTTTTCCTTGATAATTATGATGTGGCAATAAGAAAAGCCTTCAAACGTTAAGTTGGTTTACTTCTTGCATGGGTCTTGTGCTTGGTAACTCTGCAATGAACACCAGCAAAAAAGGACAAACTTGAAAGTTGCAAGTAGCTGCCTTGTGACTTTGCTCTGAGAAAGGAAATACTTTAAAATTACATTACCCGGCAGAGGAACCTAATTATACTTTCCATTTCTGGCCTCTCTTTTCTGAGAGGAAGGGGTTAGTTTGCTTACTTAACTCGGCTTATGTTAAGCTCTAAGAGTGGGGTCTTTGGAAAGGATGGTACTGAGGCCGGCATGATAGGGCTGTGAAGGAAGTTCAGCTAAAACTCCAACTTTTTTTTTTTTTTTGAGACAGACTCACTGTTACCCAGGCTGGAGTGCAGTGGTGTGGTGTCAGCTCACTGCAGCCTCCACCTGCTGGTTCAAACCATTCTTGTCCCTCAGCCTTCTGAGTAGCTGCAACTACAGGTGCCTGCCACCATGCCCGGCTAACTTTTTGTGTTTTTAGTAGAGACGGGGTTTCACCATATTGGTCAGGCTGGTCTCGAACTTCTGACCTCAAGTGATCCAGCTCCCTTGGCCTCCCAAAGTGCTGGGATTACAGGCGTGAGCCACCACACCCAGCCCCTTTAACTTGATTTGGAATACATTCCCATGCCACGTTGATTAGCAGAAATTTAAAAAATTTTATTTTTTATTTATTTATTTGTTTATTTTTATTTTTATTTTTATTTTTTTGGGGACGGAGTTTCACTCTTGTTACCCAGGCTGGAGTGCAATGGCGCGATCTCGGCTCACCGCAACCTCCGCCTCCTGGGTTCAGGCAATTCTCCTGCCTCAGCCTCCTGAGTAGCTGGGATTACAGGCACGCGCCACCATGCCCAGCTAATTTTTTTGTATTTTTAGTAAAGACGGGGTTTCACCATGTCGACCAGGATGGTCTCGTTCTCTTGACCTCGTGATCCACCCGCCTCGGCCTCCCAAAGCGCTGGGATTACAGGCTTGAGCCACCGCGCCAGGCCAAAAATTTTAAATAATATACAAGGCTGTTGACAGCAGGAAAAGTGGTGTCTAAATTTACTGTGGTAGAATCCTAATGTCCTTTAATGGGGAAGTTCGGTAGGGTGTATCAAAAAGCCTTCAAAAAGTGCATCTCTTCGCACCATCGCACTCCAGCCTGGGTAACAAGAGTGAAACTCCATCTTAAAAAAAAAAAAAAAAAAAAAGTGCGTCTCTTTGGGGATAGCAATTATAGGAATTTTTCTTAGGGAAAAATATGGGACAAGTTGAAAAAGGTATTTATTGTAATGTTATTTGTAAATGTGAAAAAAATCAGTTATGAAAAAATTTACTGTCTTCAACAAGTGGTGCTGGGGAAACTGAGTAGCTACATGTAAAATAATGAAGTTGGGCCATAAAAAGGAACGAAGTGGCCAGGCACAGTGGCTCATTCCTGTAATCCCAGCACTTTGGAAGGCCGAGGTGGACGGATCACCTGAGGTTAGGAGTTCGAGACCAGTCTGGCCAACATGGAGGAAACCCCCGCCTCTACTAAAAATACAAAAATTAGCCGGGCATGGTGTTACGTACCTGTAATCCCACCTACTCGGGAGGCTGAGGCAGGAGAATCACTTGAACCCAGGAGGTGGAGGTTGCAGTGAACCGAGATCACGCCACTGCACTCCAGCCTGGGCGACAGAGCAAGACTCCATCTCAATAAAAGAAAAAAAAAAAGAATGAAGTCCTAACACATGCTGCAACATGGATGAATCAAGAAACATGATACTAAGTGAAATAAGTCTGACAGAAAAGATCAATATTATTTCACGTCCATGAAATATTTAGAATAGACAAATTCATAAAGACAGACGATAGATTATAGGTTACCAGGGACTGGAGGGAGGGAGGAATGGAGAGTTATTAATGGGTGCAGAGTTTCTGTTTGGGGTGATTTAAAAAAAGGTTTAGAAATAGATAGTAGTGATGGTTGCATAACATTGTGAATGTAATTGAGACTACTGAATTGTATACCTAAAAATGGTTAAAATAGTAAGTTTTATGTTAAAAAAAACTAACGACTAGGGACCAGGCACGGTGACTCATGCCTATAGTCCCAGCACTTTGGGAGGCTGAGGCAGGCGGATCACCTGAGGTTGGACGTTTGAAACCAGCCTGACCAACATGGAGAAACCCCATCTCTCCCAAAACTACAAAATTAGCTGTGTGTGGTGGTCCATGCCTGTAATACCAGCTACTCAGTAGGTTGAGGCAGAAGAATCACTTAAACCCAGGAAGGGGAGGTTGCGGTGAGCTGAGATTTCGCCATTGCACTCCACTCAACAAGAGCAAAACTCTATCTCGAAACAAAAACCAAACCAAACAAAAACAACACCAAAAAAAAAAAAAAAAAAAAAAAAAAAACCAACAACTAATGTCTAGTCACACTAAGATCAATTAAATTAGCATTTCTCAGGGTGCTTTATATTAGGTTGGTGCAAAAGTAATTGTGGTTTTTGCCATTAAAAGAAAAGGCCAAAACTGCAATTCATTTTGTACCAACCTAATAAAATGTGAATAAGTAAATGTCCTGAAGAATTGAAGAAGAAGGTCCAGAGGGATTCCATGATCAAGTAAGCTGGGAAAATTCAGTTGACTTGTTTCTTTAACATTCTGAAAGCCCAAGAAAGAAGATGTGGATGAAGCATTTTCAAACTGTTTAACCCACATTCTCTTGTTAAGGGACAGCTTGTGAGATTGTTATGTAGAATGCCCTTTGGGAAACATTGGGTTAAAATAGATTATGGTATGTTTGTTCCATGGAAAACTTGGCACCAATGAAGAATGATGGCATGGTCATAATCACTTCATGTGGAAAGATATTTACACTAGCTTATAAAGTAAAAAAAACAGTGTGATTAATGGGATCTCATTTTTGGTTTTTTGGTGTTTTTTCTTTGTTGTTTGTTTTGTTTTGTTTTTGAGATAGAGTTTCACATTGCACTCCATGCTGGAGTGCAATGGCGTGATCTCAGCTCACTGCAACCTCTACCTCCCGGGTTCAAGCAATTCTGCTGCCTAGCCTCCCAAGTAGCTGTGACTACAGGCATGCGCCTACATACCCGGCTAATTTTGCATTTTTAGTAGAGATGGGGTTTCAACATGTTGGCCAGGCTGGCCTCGAACTCCTGAGCTCAGGTGATTCACCCACCTTGGCCTCCTAAACTTCTGGGATTACAGGTGTGAGCCGCCACATACAGCTTTGTTTTTATTTTTAAGAAGTATATGTAGCTGGGCGCGGTGGCTCACGCCTATAATCCCAGCACTTTGGCAGACCGAGGCGGGCATATCATGAATTCAAGAGATCGAGACCATCCTGGCCAACATGGTGAAACCCTGTCTCTACTAAAAATACAAAAATTAGCTGGGCGTGGTGGATCATGCCTGTAGTCCCTGCTACTCAGGAGGCTGAAGCAGGAGAATTGCTTGAACCCAGGAGGCAGAGGTTGCAGTGATCCAAGATCGCCCCACTGCACTCCAGCCTGGGCAACAGAGCACGATTCTGCCTAAAAAAAAATGTATATATGTATATAATTTTATATAGATATATAACAGAAAAAAATTCTGTAAGCTTATATGCCAAAAAATTTAAGTTTCTAGGGGAGGTAGTAGGATTGATGATTTTTATTTTTGTTTGCTTTTCTCTTTGCCTTGTCTGTATTTTCAGATTTTTCCACATGGAATATGTATTACTTGTGTAATCAAGAAATAATAGAATTTATATGTATTTTAGAAACTGACATGCAGTTATTAATTGTGTGAGAGATGGGGTGAGAGGATCCAGAAGCCCGCCTCTATTTGAGCTTTTATTGAAGTAAAGTCTAAGAGTCTTTCAACTGTTGGAAAATTCTACTCATTTAAACATTCTTTCTGACATGGAGGCAAAATTACCTTCCAGCCTTTGGCCCTAATTTGTCCCAGGGAATGCCACAAAATAAGGACAACCTACCTCCTCTCCAATCGATGCAGATATTTGGCAATGACTATCATTGCCAAGATTTGTCTTCACAAATCTTTTTTCCTCTAGATTTTCCATTCCAGTATTTTTTCGTTAAGAGTTTCCAGACCTTGATACTATCCTGACCATTAGCTTCTGAACATTTTCCAGTTTATCAACTCGTTTAAAGCATGGCATCCAGAAATTACCACAACACTCCACACTTTTTCCACGTCTAATTCTTAGTTTCTATGAATTGTGGTATTAGAGTTCTCTGACTTGAAAAGTAATTTCAGAATGTGACTGTACTCCGAATTCTATACTAAGATTATGAAGAAGGAGCAGGATTGAAATAATAAAAAAGAAAGAAAAATAATAATAATAAAAAATTGGCAGCCGGCGCAATGGCTTACGCCTGTAACCCAGCACTTTGGGAGGATGAGGCGGGTGGATCACGAGGTCAGGAGTTCAAGACCAGAATGGTCAACATCGTGAAACCCCATCTCTAGTAACAAATACAAAAATTAGCTGGGCGTGGTGGCTCATGCCTATAATCCCAGCTACTTGGGAGGCTGAGGTAGGAGAATTGCTTGAACCAGGACCCGTGAGGCGGAGGTTGCAGTGAGACGAGATCACAGTGAGCCGAGATCATGCCGCTGCACTCCAGCCTGGGCTACAGAGTGAGACTCCATATCAAAAAAAAAAGAAAAAATTGGCTGGGCATGGTGCACTCCATTGCACTCCAGCCTGGGCGACAGGGCAAGACTCCGTCTCAAAAAAAAAAAATTAAGATTAGATGAGAGACATTCAATTATCTATCCCCCCATCTTTAATTTCTAAGGTTATATAGATAGATAAAGCGGTCCAGGTCAATTTCTTATCCAGCCCCCCACATTTATTAAAATGTTAGTAGAACTTTTTACCTAACATTAAAAGAAAAATTAGAGACCTTCTCTACTGTTGGGGAAGGCAAATAAATCCCTGTATCTTGGACAAGGAATTTGAAGAATCTCATGTCCTATGCCATTTTCTACTCTTTGTCCCAGTCGTTGATACCAGTTTTTCTGGCTTTTGATCAACATTAGAGCTGAGTTAGGCAAGGTCACACTGCATGAAGATTGATTGGCCTCTCAACTGAGAGGCACCTCACAAGACGATAGTGAAAGGCCAGGGTTATTGGTGATGTGTAGAATATCACTTCTTGTCCTTGACATGTTCTCTGCTCTCCTGCTGAATCCAGTGTTCACACGGGTCTTCTTTCCAGCCTAATGAGTACTTTGCCTTTTATTCTTTTTGCCATTCCTCGTACATAGTAGGCACCTATTACTAAAGCATGATAAATACATGCACTAGCTCCAAATAACACTGAGCTCAATGATTTCCACCATGCATATGTGCCTATGTGCTTAGTTTTTCAAAAGAGTACTTGCTTAGTTGTAGGTACTGCATCTTGGTACACAGGATGCTTTATATTTCATGCTTACTAGGCAGAAATAACTTTAAATTTTCAAGGCTTGAAGTTTTGTATTTATGCAGCTTTTATTTTATTTTTCTTTTTATTGTTTATTTTTGAGACGGAGTCTCAGTCTGTTGCCCAGGCTGGAGTGCAGTGGCATGATCTTGGCTCACTGCAACCTCCGCCTCCTGGGTTCAAGTGATTCTCCTGCCTCAGCTTCCCAAGTAGCTGGGATTATAGGTGTGTGCCACAAAGCCCAGCTAATTTTTTGTATTTTTTAGTAGAGGCAGGGTTTCACATGTTGGCCAGGCTGGTCTCGAACTCCTGACCTCAAGTGATCCTCTCGCCTCAGCCTCCCAAAGTGCTTGGATTGAAGGAATGAGCCATCATGCCTGTCTTACACAGCTTTTAAAATCAATTTTATTGAGACATAATTTTAAATTACAAATTGTACCCATTTTAAGCTTACAATCAAGATACACACCATTTCCATTGACACGGAAAATGTCCACTGCCCGTTTGCAGTTAAGCCTCCTCCACACTCACCGCTGGCTCCAGGCTACACTGAACTACTTTTCATCACTGTAGATTAGATTTTCTTTTTATAGAACTTCGTATATATGTAATCACACCACATGTACTCTTCTGTGTCTGGTTATTTTTGCCCTGAATAATGTCTTTGAGATCCATCTGTGTTGCTTCCTCTATCAGTAGTTCATTACTTTTTATTGATGAATCGTACTTCATTGTATATGTGGCACAATTTGTTTATCTATTCATGTGTTCATGGACATTTGGGTTATTTCCACTTGAGAGTTGTTACTAATAAAGCTACTGTCAACATTTGTGTTTAAGCCTTGTGTGAACATATATTTTAATTTCTCTTGAGTAAATACCTACTAGAATTGCTTTATTATATAGTGAGTGCCTGCTTAGCTTTCTAAGAAATTAGCAACCTGTTTTCCAAAGTGATTTTACCATTTTATATCCCTGCCGGGAGTGCTTGTTCATTTATGTAGTTCATATATGTAGCTCTTTTAAACAATGTTTTGATTTTGAGATCCTGCTTTTCAAAAGCATTTGTTGGCTAAACGTTGCTTAACAAAAAAAAGACATCAATGAAGGTGAGGGAATATGTTTAAATATGTCTATTTTATTTAAAATGTTGATCAGATTTTTTTTTCTTTTTCTGAGAGGTAGTCTAGCTCTGCCACCCAGGCTGAAGTGCAGTGGCACAATCTTGGCTCACTGCAACCTTTGCTTCCTGGGTTCAAGTCATTCTCCTGCCTCAGCCTCATGAGTAGCTGGGATTACAAGTGTGTGCCACCACACCTGGCTAATTTTTGTATTTTTAGTAGAGATGGGGTTTCACTCTGTTGGCCAGGCTGGTCTCAAACTCCCTACCTCAGGTGATCCACCCGCCTTGGCCTCCCAAAGTGCTGGGTTTACAGGCATGAGCCACCACGCCAGGCCAATCAGATTATTTTAGTTTTTAAAGAATTTAATTTGTAGATCTTGGGTCTTGGTGTTTAACCAAACACAATTATTCATTGCTGTTTAAAATGATCAGCTAAATGGCATACTTCCTTCCAAAGAAAATGCTATGTGATTTAGAGAATAAACTGACCTGACTTTCTCTAGAGGCTGCTAAAATTTTTAGGAATACCTCCATATGACTTCCTACTTCTTTTATTTAACTTGGAAACTCATGGTAAAGCATGTTAAATTAAAAAAAGACTGTGACTTGCTAAAGTTCCAGTGATCAGTGGCATACTAGATGTGTATGTAGCCTCCCAAAGCCCCCCACTTACTGGCTGCAAAAGAATCTGACTTCATAGATACTAACAATGTCCTGTTGATTGGGTATCGGTGGGTATCTGAAAAGCCACAAAGCATGGTATTGCGCTTTGGATCTTGGTAACAAGAAAGAAATAAAAAAGCAAAGCAAAATAAAATAATAGATGTACTTGGTCTATTTCATCATACCAAGATCTAAGGGTTTACAAGAGCACTTGTTACCAAGCAACAAGCTTTTTGCTAATCCCACTTTAACAAATTGAACCTCCAGTGCAAGGACCAGGGTTGTCTGAATCTTGTTTGCAGCTCCCTACACGCGGGCAGTAGAAGGAAGCCATTTGTGTGTTGGATAATGTAGTCCCCCATTCAACAGGCTGTCAACTAAATGAATCTGATGTCTCCTTTCCTGAACAGTGAAAACAGGGGTGATGTGCCTGCCTTTCAGAATTTCTATCCTATTGTAGTCAATCCGCACCAAACAGATCCAACGTTGTGTTCCTTTGTGGCATAGGACCTACAATAACCCATCACATCTGTGGGCTATTAGAGGTCCTTAGGCAATGCCCACCCTGCACCACAGATCTAACCCCTTCTTACTTTTAGCTTTTTAGTTTCCACAAGAAGCTTTTCTTTAGTCTGCTATTTCTTCTAAGTGATTTAAAAATATTTATTCTATACAAGAATTCATCTTTCCTTTATAAACCAAATATTTAAGAGCTACTCCAATGCCCACATTCCAGGGTTACCATATTATATTGACTTTTTATTAAGTCTTTCAGGTAATGTGGGTTCATCTGTGTGAATTTGTGGAATTGTCATTTTTCAATGAGAACTAAAACCAGAGAAAGGCGTTATCTCTGGCTCAAAGTCTTTTTCTTCAAGACAAGATCTCACTTTGTCACCCAGGCTGGAGTACAGCGGTTCGATCTTGGCTCACTGCTACCTCAACCTCCCAGGTTCAAGTGATCCTTCCACCTCAGCCCCAAAGTAGCTGGGACTACAGGTGCATGCCACCATACCTGGCTAATTTGTTATTTTTTGTAGAGACGGGGTTTCACCATGTTGCCCAAGCTGGTCTTGAACTCCTGAGCTCAAGCGATCCCTCAGCCTCCCAAAGTGCTAGGATTACCAGTGTGAGCCATTGCACCTGGCCTGACTCAAAGTCTTTGATCAAGTAGGTCAGAATCCAATATTATTTCTTATGAATAAAAATGACTTTTTTTGACATGGCATATTGCACTGTCACTGAGGAATCTTGGCTCACTGCCACCTCCTCCTCCCAGGTTCAAGCGACTCTCCTGAGTCAGCCTCTCAAGTAGCTGGGATTACAGGTGCCCACCACCACACCTGGCTAATTTTTCATATTTTTAGTGGAGACAGGGTTTCATTCTGTTGGCCAGGCTGGTCTCAAACTCCTGACCTTGTGATCTGCCCGCTTTGGCCTCCCAAGGTGCTGGGATTACAGGCATGAACCACTGCGCCTGGCCAAAAATGATTTTTTTTTTTTTTTAAAGATACAAAGATGACTTCTCAGGAGTCGAATAGCAGTAATATACTTTGAGAGACTAAGCAGGTTGGCAGGACCAAGGCGCTCTCTAATGATGTATTATTTATTGTCAGGTAGATTCTGCTTCCTCCCCAAAAGGACTTGAATTAGAGACAGCTGAAGTTGATAGGGTTCGTCTTTAGTTTCTTTCCACCTTTCTGCAGCTTCTTTCCCTCCGGCTCCCCACACCCAAGCGCTTAGTATCTACCCTGCTCTGCCCTCTTCCAAAAAAGAGCCTATGCTCCCAAGGCACATCATCTTCCCCTCTTCTAATCACAACCTCCCATCCTAGCAAGGCTGAAATCAATTTGGACATTCTGATTAAAGTTCTTCATAGGAAAATTAAGTGACTAATAAATTTAACTCTGGGGAGAGGTGTTTTAAAGCAGTAATTTAGTTCTAATCTCAATTGTTGGCATTGGGAAGGCAGTCAGGGAACACTGCAACTGGGACGCTTGGTCCCCTTCCTGTCCCCTTTCCAAGTCTCCCCTAAGCATGGCATGGAGTGGGTAGAAGCCAATGGGCCCTTCTCTCCTGTATTCCCATTTTTGTCCCCATTAATTTAGGAGGAAACTGAGGTTTGGGAAGGTTAGTCACTTTACCCAAGTTCCTTCCTAGACCAACGGAGACAGTAATGACCCCTCGTAGGGTCATTGTGAAGATGAAATTGTCTGCTGCATGTGAAACCCTAAGCTACCTGGAAAATAAGGACATAGCTTAGAAAGTGCTTTTTGTTGCTGTCATTTAATAACTGACCTACAAAAGGAAGGGAAGGGTCCAGCGCTAGGTACTCTCCAGTTTCCCTTATTTATTTATTTATTTTTGAGATGAAGTCTTGCTCTGTCAACCATGCTGGAGTTCAAGCGGCATGATCTTGGCTCACTGCAGCCTCTACCTCCTGGGTTCAAGCAATTCTCCTACCTCAGCCTCTCAAGTAGCTGAGATTAAAGGCATAAGCCACCATGCCAGGCTAATCTTCGCATTTTTAGTAGATACAGGGTTTCACCATGTAGGCCAGGCTGGTCTCTAACTCCTGACCTAGTGATCCATCCGCCATGGCCTCCCAAAGTGCTGGGATTACAGGCATGTGCCATCTCACCCGGCCCAGACTTTCAAAATTTAGTAATTCATGTGCTTCCTGGCTTCCTTTCCTCCTTCCATGTTGTCCCCCAAATTTAATACAAAAATCAGAAATATTTTTTTTCTTCTTCTTGGTTCTTTACTTGGAAAAAAAATCAGAAATATTGACAAGTGAAAAGGAGAAAATCAAAATTATCCACAATGCCACCATCAAACAATTGGCATTTTGATGTATTTCTTTTCATGTATTTCTTTTCAATCTTTATATGGCCCCTTCCCTTCCTTTTGTAGGTCAGTTATTAAATAACAGCAACAAAAAGCACTTTCTAAGCTATGTCCTTATTTTCCAGGTAGCTTAGGGTTTCACATGCAGCAGACAATTTCATCTTCACAATGACCCTACGAGGGGTCATTACTGTCTCCGTTGGTCTAGGAAGGAACTTGGGTAAAGTGACTAAACTCCCCAAACCTCAGTTTCCTCCTAAATTAATGGGAACAAAAATGGGAATACAGGAGAGAAGGGCCCATTGGCTTCTACCCGTACTCCATGCCATGCTTAGGGGAGACTTGGAGAGGGGACAGGAAGGGGACCAAGCGTCCCAGTTGCAGTGTTCCCTGACTGCCTTCCCAATGCCAACAATTGAGATTAGAACTAAATTGCCGCTTTATGTATTTATGTGTTCTTTACAAAATTGAACCTTAGTATAAATACTGCTTTAGTAAACGCACTTCTTCGAGTGAGTTCATTTCCTCCTGTATAAAGTGAGGACTATTACAGTAACTACTTCACAGGGTTGTTACGAGGATTACCTGAGATAAAAATATAGAAAAACACTTACCACAGTGACACATAGCAAGTTGAATTAACGTTAGCTATTACGATCTTCCCACGTCAACAAATATAGCTCTACATGAGAATGTAACGCATTCTGTCACTGCAGTGTCTGAGAGGGATGACTAAAGCACTGCAGTGACTCAACACACATTCATTTGGCACAAGAGCAAGCATATCTGTGAGATAAACTCCTAAAAGCAGAATTTCTGGGTCAAGGCTATGTGCATTTGTAATTTTGATGGATACAATCAAATTGCCTTCATCTAGTGCAGATTACCATGATTTCTTTAACTTATAAAGAAGTAATGAGGCTGTTTCACATTTTTTCACTGATACAAACCCAGACCACGAAGAAAGTTCTTTTTTTTGACACAGAGTCTCGCTCTGTCGCCTAGGCTGAAGTGCAGTGGCACGATCTTGGCTCACTACAACCTCTGCCTCCTGGGTTCAAGGGATTCTCCTGCCTCAGCCTCCTGAGTAGCTAGGACTACAAGTGCCCACTGCCACGCCCAGCTAATTTTTTGTATTTTTAATAGAGATGGGGTTTCACTATGTTGGCCAGGCTGGTCTTGAACTCCTGACCTTGTGATCCACCTGCCTCAGACTCCCAAAGTGCTGGGGTTACAGAGAACATTCTTATAACCAGATCTTTGCATAAATCCATGATTATTTATCCAGGGCAGAGGAAAGAGTATGAGTAAGGGCCCAGAGGTGGAGGCTCAAATGATGTGCATGGGAAACTGCTAATATCAATAACTAACAGAGGGGAGAATGGCAAGAAGCGGGGAAAATAGAGTGGGAGCAAATTATGAAGGACTGTGAAAGTCACTGTTATTCATTCAGTCAGTCACCAAATATTTATTGACCACCTACTACAGACCAGGTACCATTTTAGATACTTTGTCCACTTACTGAACAAAAACAGAAGATTCCTACCCTGAGTGAGCTTACATTCTAGCAGAGAGTGACAAACACTATATGCAATGTTATAAAGTGATAAGTTCTTTTTTTGTTTTTTTTTTTAAGATGGGGTTTTACCATGTTGGTCAGGCTGGTCTTGAACGCCCGACCTCAGGTGATCCACCCGCCTTGGCCTCCAAAGTGCTTGGATTACAGGTGTGAGCCACCATGCCCAGCCAGAAAGTGATAAGTTCTATACAGAAGGCCGGGCCTGGTGGTGCATGCCTGTAATCCCAGCACTTTAGAGGCTGAGACAGGCGGATCACGAGGTCAAGAGATTGACACCATCCTGGCCAACATGGTGAAACCCCACCTCTACTAAAAATACAAAAATTAGCTAGGTGTGGTGGCACCCACCTGTAGTCCCAGCTATTTGGGAGGCTAAGGCAGGAGAATCGCTTGAACTCAGGAGGCAGAGGTTGCAGTGAGCTGAGATGGTGCCATTGCACTCCAGCCTGATGACAGAGCAAGACTCCATCTCATAAATAAATAAATAAATACGTTCTACAGAGAAAATGTAGAGCAGGCCAAAGGGGATCAGGAGTGCTGAGAGCTGGGGCAGGTAGATGCAATATGAAATACAGTGGCTACCCCAGTGTGGACTTTGAACTTACTCTCCAATGAAGAAATAGGCGTCACTTACATTTATCACCAACTTGCCACATCCACATACCTGATAATCTAATTATTCTCTTTAAATCATCTTACCTCCCCTACTTAAATTTATTTCAAAGGAAACTTCACAACAGTAGCATAAATGGAAACCCAGGAAATCTCTGTCACAAAGGTCTAGAAAGGGAAGACCCTTCTAGAGGGGGCTGAGGCAGGAGGATCACTTGAGCCCAGAAATTCAAGACCAGCCTGGGCAGCATAGGGAGACTCCATCTCTACACACACAAAACTTTTTTTGAAAAATAACCAGGCATCTGGGTGCTGTTACTCAGGCCTATAATCCTAGCACTTTGGAAGGCTAAGGCGGGTGGATCGCCCGAGGTCAGGAGTTCAAGACCAGCCTGGCCAACACAGTGAAACCCTGTCTCTACTAAAAATACAAAAATTAGCTGGGCACGATGGCAGTTACCTGTAATCCCAGCTACTCGGGAGGCTGAGGCAGAAGAATCACTTGAACCTGTGAGGCAGAGGTTGTGGTGAGCCAAAATTGTCCCACTGCACTCCAGCCTGGAGGATAGAGCGAGACACTGCCTCCAAAAAAAAAAAAAAAAAAAAAAAAGTAGCCAGGCATGGTGACATGAGCCTGTGGTTCCAGCTACTCGGGAGGCTGAGGTGGGAGGATCACTTGAGCCCAAGAAGTCAAGGCTGTAGTGAGCCGTGATTGTGCCACTGCACTCCAGCCTGGGTGGCAGAGTGGGGCCCTGTCTCTAAATAAATAAATAAGGGCCGGGCACGGTGGCTCATGCCTATCATCCCAGCACTTGAGGGAGTTCCTGCTTGATAACCCATGTCCTGTCATTGAAATCCAAAGCTAGGCCCAGTACCAAGGGGTCTGGCACAAGGATGGGGTAGGGGATATGAGGAGAGGCAGAGGAGTTGGAACAATCGCTGAGAGAAATTTGATACAGATATATATAAAGGGACTGCCTTGCAGCCCTTGGGGCCCAGCTGAGGCTGGCTGGCCTGGCTTTGTAGTGGAGCCAACTTCATGACATTCTCCAGCAATAGCTAGCAGGCTGGGAGCGGGCAATGGAGAGAATGCATGGTGGGGTTTTCACAGGGCCAGGGATTGGCAGAGCAGGTGCTGCCAAAGGTCACGGGGAGAGTGAGTCCAGGGGGATCAACGCTAGCAGAGCTAAAATGGCCGATGGTGGGCTGACTTGGAAAGAGGAGAGGAAGCCAGGAGGATGGTCTCTGGGAAAGGAGACAGGAGGAAATACAGGCTGGTGGCTGTGGGGCTCAAAATGTGGTTGAGGGAGACCAACAAGAGGCTGCGGTTGGAGGGGCTTTTCTCAGTTTGAGATGTGGAAGTGATCCTTTGACCCTGGATTAAGAGGAAAGGAGAAGCAAGGAAACGGTGCGTGATGAAAAGGTGCAGACTGCATTCAAACAACTCTTACCTTTGGAGACCACTGGGCAACTACTATCAGAATTACAAATGCACATCCCTTCTATCCAGGAATTCCATTCTAAGGAATTTTTCCTCCAGATATACTTACTTGCTTTTGTGCAAGATGAATGTGTAAGGCATGTCACTGAAGTATTGTCTGTAATGGCAACAGGTTGGAAACTGCCTAAAAGTCCATCAGTAGTAATTTGATCAGTTAAATTAATTATGCTTCATAAAATAGAATGCTATGTAGCTGTTAAAAAGGAGGAAGATCTGGCCAGGCACAGTGGCTCACGCTGGTAATCCCAGCACTTTGGGAGGTCATAGGCGGGCGGATCAGGAGGTCAGGACTTTGATACCAGCCCGGCTAATATAGTGAAACCCCCTTCTCTACTAAAAATACAAAAATTAGCTGGTGTGGTGGCGTGTGCCTGTAGTCCCAGCTACTCAGGAGGGTGAGACAGAAGAATCGCTTGAACCCAGGGGGCAGAGGTTGCAGTGAGGCGAGATCGAACCACTGCACTGTCAGCCTGGGCGACAGAGCAAGATTCTGTCACAAAAAAAAAAAAAAAAAAAAAGGAGGAAGATCTTTGTGTATTGATATGGAATGATCTCCAGAATATATTAAGTGGAAGAGACAAGGTGCAGAACACTGAGTAGTTTGCAATCTCTTTACTAGCATATGCATATCTGAAAGGATCCATAGAAAAACTGTTGGTTGGTGCAGTGGCTCATGCCTGTAATCCAAGGGCACTGGGAGGCTGAGGTGGGAAGATTGCTTGAGGCCAGGAGTTCAAGACCAGCCTGGGAAACATAGTAAGCCTTCATTTCTACAAAAAAAAAAAAAAAAAAAATGTAATAACCAGGCATAGGGGTGCATGCCTGTAATCCCCACTACTTGAGAGGCTGAGGCAGGAGGAGCTCTTGAGCCCAGGAGTTCAGGATATAGTGAGCTATGATTACACCACTGCCCTCCAGCCTGGGCAACAGAGCAAGACCCCGTTTCTAAACAAGACAAAACAATAAAACTGTTAATATTCATTGCCCCTGAGGAGGGAGAGTTGTTGGCAAGTGGACAGGGGTTGGAAGAGAACCTTTCACATGTCCTGTTTTTTTTGTATCTTTTGAACTGTGAACCATCTGAATGTATTAATTACTGAGAAAATAATTAAAAACATGTACACATAATTTGAATCTCTTAATTTTAATATGATGTGTACATATGTAATTTGAATCTGTTATATAGATATTAAATCATTAAAACAAAAGCACAACAAAAACTTCCACCAGAGATTTCCTTTATACCAGTTTATCGGAATAATGGGTGGGGATTTGGAGAAAATGAAATTGACCAAGTGTCAATAATTGCTGAAGTTGTGTGATGGGTATATGGGGGTTTGTTTTCATTTAAAACAAAATTGCCATGTGTGTAGATCAAAAATGGTCAAATTTTGGCAATTTCGTGGGACTTAAACTAATGCTGTGTCATTATTTTCGTAAATTCTTCATAGCACAAAAGTTAAAAAAAAAAAAAAACAACTCCCCTTAGGTCCTTGCTAAGAACATGGGTGTGCTTTCTCATCCTGGCTGTTGTATCTCGTAATTAAATGGAAATTCCCATTCCCACATCAACTTCTGAAACAGCAGTACTGCCTTCCCAATTTCCCTTTATTATGGGACCTGGTACTGTTCTCAGGATTTTTTCTATTAACCACACTCTCTCCCCACCCTGTTGCATGTTAATTGGCTACTACCTTATCCTTATTGCTGGTAAAGCTCATCCTGTTCTCACAAAATCACTTCTTCCCTTCTGATTGCTTGACACTCTCTTCCTGCCGTGAAGTTTATTATTAGCAACTTTAACTAATTTGGGCCATGCCATTATCCAGGTTACTTGTATTTATCAATCCGGGGCCTGATACCTCTCGGGCATCCATTATACATCACCCCAAAGGTCATCAGTAAGCACACTTGTGTTCAACCTTTCAGCCTCAACTTTTGCTGATGTCTGCGCTTCTTACGTTACCTTAGAGGCTATAACAACCTCATCCTGGCCTCCAACACCTGCTAATCTGTGCCTTGTTGTCTGTCCTCGGGAAGGAGGTGGCTTCCCCTTGCTGCTTAGGGGCCCAGGCTTCTTCCCCCAACTTCTTGCATGTCTCACTGGCACCCCAAGCTGAGTAAGTTATCTCAACTCTATGCCTCTTCTTTCCCTCCTCTGTAGAGAGCCCCACTGACTCCCTTGCTTAGGGAGTCTGGGTTTAACATACACCTCTGTGCTCACAGTATCCTTGATCACAGGGATGCTTGCCGCTTCATCTCCCCTGCCTCAAACTGTGAGCTAAAGGTAAAGACCATGTCTTGTTCTCCCTTGAATACTTCACACCTAGTACAGCATCAGGCACATAGTTAAATGCTCAAAATAATATATTTAAAAATTTTTAATTTGAAGCACTTTCAACTTACAGAAAATCATATGCAAAAACAGTAAAAAGAACTTTCACATACCCTTTATCAAGATGCATCTGTTGCAAGCATCTTGTTACAAATGCTTTATCATTCTCTCTCTCTATGCATATGCACACAGAAACACACACATTTTTTTCTAAAACATTTCAGAGTAAATTGCAGATGTCATGTTCCTTTTCTCCTTAATACCTAAAACTGCATTTCCTAAGAACAAAGACAATCTGTTATATAAACACAACAGAGTTATCAAATTCAGGAAGGATAGCATTATTACAGTATACTCAAATATAACCTATGGTTCATATCCAATCTTAATTGTCCCAATACTGTCCTGCATAGCCTTTTTTTTTTAAGTCCATGATCTAGTCTAAGATCACACATTGTATTTAGTTTTTATGTCTCTTAATTTCTTATGTCTCCTTAAATCTACAACAGTCCTCGACCTTTGTCTTTTGGAAGAGTACAGGCCAATTATTTTGTAGAATGTCCCTTAACTTGGGTTTGTCTGATGTGTCCTCATGATGAGAGCCAGGTTACACATTTTTGGTGGGAGTGAAATATAAAAAGGCATGCGATTGTTGGTGATGTTAACCTTGATTCTTTGGTTAAGATGATGTCCACCAGTTTTTTCCACTGTAAAGATACTATTTTCTTGGCCGGGTGCGGTGGCTCACGTCTGTAATCCCAGCAATTTGGGAGGCTGAGGTGGGTGGATCATGAGGTCAGGAGTCCGAGACCAGCCTGACCAACACGGTGAAACCCGTCTCTACTAAAAATACAAAAATTAGCCGGGTGTGGTGCCATGCACCTGTAATCCCAGCTACTAGGGAGGCTGAGGCAGTAGAATCACTTGAACTCAGGAGGCAGAGGTTGCGCTGAGCTGAGAGTGTGCCATTGCACTCCAGCCTAGGTGACGGAGCGAGATTCATCTCAAAAAAAAAACAAAAAAAAAAACTATTTTCTTTTTATACTTAATGACTGACATATGAGGAGATACTTTGAGACTATGTAAATATCATGTTTCTCATAAAAATTTCACTCACTAGTTTAAGGATCCATTGATGACTCCTGCCTGAATTAGTCATTACTTTGGTGGTTGCCAATAGTAATTTTTTTTTTGAGACGGAGTTTCACTCTTGTTACCCAGGCTGGAGTGCAATGGCGCGATCTCGGCTCACCGCAACCTCCGCCTCCTGGGTTCAGGCAATCCTCCTGCCTCAACTTCCTGAGTAGCTGGGATTACAGGCATGCGCCACCATGCTCAGCTAATGTTTTGTATTTTTAGTAGAGATGGGGTTTCACCATGTTGACCAGGTTGGTCTTGATCTCTTGACCTCGTCTCGTGATCCACCCGCCTCGGCCTCCCAAAGTGCTGGGATTACAGGCTTGAGCCACCGCGCCCGGCTGTCCAATAGTAATTTTTAAAACTAATACATATGCACTGATTAAATGAATCACCTGTCTGTCCTACCGAAGGGATGCCTCCTTTGCTAGGACAGCAGCCTCTGGTTGGTTGCAAGAGTAGAGGCGTCTAGGCAGAGACAAGCTGGCAGCCTGGCTCTGAAGCATATGATACAGTATAGCAGGGTATATTAGTCCATTTTCACGCTGCTAATAAAGGCATACCCGAGACTGGATAATTGATAAAGGAAAGAGGTTTAATTGACTCACGGTTCAGCATGGCTGGGGAGGCCTTACAATTATGGCAGAAGGGGAAGGAAACGCGTCCTTCTTCACATGGTGGCAGGAAGGAGAATGAGCAAAAGGGGGAAAAGCCCCTTAAAAAACCATCAGATCTCATGAGAAGTCACTCAATATCATGAAAACAGCAATATGGGAGTAATCGCCCACATGATTCAATTACCTCCTACCAGGTCCCTCCCACAACATTTGGGGGATTATGGGAACTCTGATTCAAGATGAGATTTGGGCAGGGATACAGCCAAGCCATAGCACAGAGGTATTCAATCTTTTGGCTTCCCTGGGCCGCACTGGAAGAATTGTCTTGGACCACACATACAATACACTAACACTAACAATAGCTGATGAGCTAAAAAAAGAAATTACAAAAAAATCTCATAATGTTTTAAGAAAGTTTACAAATTTGTGTTGGGCCATAAAGCTGTTCCTAGGCTGCATGTGGCCTGCGGGCCACAGGTTAAACAAACTTGTAGTATCGCTCTTGGAAACCTTAAATGAGGCCAGTTCTCCTGCAAGACCCCTGGCCTTTATCAGGGCCCAGAATGGACCCCCTTGCTTTCCCACGGCAGTCTCCATGCTGAGGGCTAGCAGCAGCAGCTGTTTATGCAGAAGTTCCCATGCCTGTGGGTCCCATGCCTGCCTGTTCTTGCTATTTTCCAACAAACTTGAGAACAGAGAGGGTAAAGGAGGGACCCTTGGCTTCCACCTTGGCTTATTTGAAAAACATGCAATGGTGGGGCACGGTGGCTCACACCTGTAATCCCAGCACTTTGGGAGGCTGAGACAGGCAGGTCACCTGAGGTAAGGAGTTCTAGACCAGCCCGACCGATATGATGAAACCCTATCTCTACTAAAAATACAAAAAATTAGCCGAGCGTGGTGGTAGGCACCTGTAGTCCCAGCTACTGGGAAGGCTGAAACAGGAGAAATGATTGAACCCAGGAGGTGGAGGTTTCAGCAAGCCGGGATCATGCCACTGCAGTTCAGCCTGGGCGACAGAGTGAGACTCCGTCTCAAAAAAAAAAAAGAAAAAAGAAAAATGTACAATCAAATTCAGAATTCCATGCAAGCTCTTCTGCCATTCTGGAGACCCATATTTTGAGGTTCTTGGATCAAGGCATTGTTTATTATGTGGATTCATGTACAGAAAAGAAAGGGGCATCTGACTAGCTGGAGAGCAGAGGGAAGGGCTGTGTCTGTTTTGGAACTGTATTGGTTTCCTGGGGCTGTCACAACACAGTGCCACAAACTGGGTGGCTTACAACACAAATCTATTCTCTCACAGTTCCAGAAGCTAGGAGTATGAAATCGAGGTGTTGGCAGGGCCGTACTCCCTCTGTAGCTTGTAGAAGAGGACTGTTCCTTGCTTCTTCCTGTTTCTGATAGACCCAAGCATTCCTTGACTTGTGGCTGCACACCTCCACTCTCTGCCTCCGTCTTCACATGGCCTCCTTCCCTGTGCGTCTGTGTCTTCACATGGCCTCCTTCCTCGTGTGTGTGTCAGTGTCTTCACATGGCATCCTCCTTCCTCTGTGTCTGTGTCCAAATTTACCTCTTGTAAAGACACAAGTCATATCAGGCTAGGGCCCACCCTTTTGATCTTATCTTAACTAGATTACATCTGCAAAAGCCCTATTTCCAAATAAGATCAAATTCACAGGTACTGGAGGTTAGGACTTCAACATTACATTTGCAGGAACATGATTCATTTCATAACAGGACTTTATCTGAAATCCAACCCACTTGAGAACACAAAGTGGAGTGCTATTCTCTGTAACAGTAGCCCAGTACAACATAACACTCTATGTTTCTCCTGCTCACTCTGGTTTTGGTTGGCTTGACAACATGTAAGGAAGGAAAATAAGACAGGCAGAACATGTTCAGCCCCCTTGAAATAGACTTAGGACATAATTTTCAAGTGATCACAGGCTATTCATGTAACAATTACATAGAGGACAATAATAGAGAACAAGCATTCTGCAGTGCTCTCGCCCCTGCATTCCCTCATATAATTCTAATAATTACTTTATGATATAAATACATCTGTCACCATTTGGCAGATGGGGAGCATGAGACCCAGAGAGGTGAAGTCATTCCCGCAGGTCACACAGCTATAAATGTAGTAAATTCCATGCAAGGCAGGATCATGTCTGTGATACACAGAGCCTAGCCCCACGGTAGGCTTTCAGTAAATGTTTGTTGGCTGAATGAGTGAATCTGGGACTCCAGCTCTGGTCTTCATTTCCTGATCCATTACTCTTTCCACTGCACCTCAGAAATGACTACAGACTGAGGTATGGTCCCAAGACAGTGATTGGGTATAGATGTAACGGGGTCAATTTCAGATTCTCATGCTCCATTTGATAACTTTCTGAATTCTGTGGCAATGAGCGTGCCAGTCTGTAATTGCCTCTTGTTCCTACTTCAGATCTGCAAAACAGATCAATAAGCGATTTTGTTAAGACACTTAAACCATTGGCTTCTAATTTTACTTAAGCTGCATAACTGGTGTCTAAAATTATGTTTGCACTAAAGGCAGGACTTAGCACATGAGTGTTGCTATAACAATGTATCAAGGAAATAAAGCATGTTGGCTGGGTGTGGTGGCTCACTCCTATATTCCCAGCACTTTGGGAGGCCAAGGCAGGTGGATCACCTGAGGTCAGGAGTTCAAGACCACCCTGACCAACATGGTGAAACCCTGTCTCTACCAAAAAATACAGAAAATTTACTGGACGTGGTGGTTGGTGCCTGTAATTCCAGCTCCTCAGGAGTCTGAGGCATGAGAATCACTTGAATCTGGGAGGCACCAGTGAGCTGAGATCATACCACTGTACTCCAGCCTAGGCAGCAGAACTAGACTCCATCAAAAAAAAAAAAAAAAAAAAGTTAAGCATGTTACCCTCATAACTTTGAAATGGCACGTTGGCATTTTCTTACACTCATTTCGGGTCCCCATCAGCATTACTGAGGCAGCCAGGAAAGGTCCATTTAGCGTAGCCAATGCAGAGCCATTAACAAGTTACCGTGTGCCCAACCCTAGGCTACGTACTGGGTGAGAAAGAAAGGAGGGGAGCTCCGTGAAGGAGCTTACAATCTAGTAAGTGATGTGCCATTCACATGGGAAACAATGAACAGAGTAAGGAGAAAGCTAATACCTGCTGAGCACCTGTTAGGTGCCAGGCACCTTATGAACCCTGTAAAGCAGGTTTTACCCCCATTTAACAGGTAAGCAAGCTGCGGGGCAAAAACATTTAGACAACTTGACCAAGATCACATAGCTAGTAGGTGGCAGAGCTGGGATTTGAACCCAGGCTCCTCTAAGTCAAAATAAGAGAACACTGTGAGACAACTTATTGTCAAGTGCTAGGTTGCATGAGCCAGAGACGATGCAATGGAATAAATGTAGGAGGGCCAAGATGGGGCCTCTGGGATATAGGGTGTGTCAGGAATGGGGTAGCCTGCAGCAGACGCTCACATCCCAAATCCCTTTGTGACCTGTGCCCATTACAACCATCTGTTCCCACCAAAGGACTCAGGCTTTGTTCATCTCCTCTTCTGGTGTAGTTGGGGAGGCTGGGAGGGGAAGCTGGTTCAGATTTCTACATTCAACTCAAACTGCTCCCCTCTGAGGCCAGCTTTCAAGTGCCTGATGTCCTGGGCCAATTTCTCTATATGTCTCAACCCCCAAAACACAGCTCTTCCTGAGCTGAGAGGAGCCCCTCCGCTTTGTGCAATGGCCTGGTGCTTCTCATTTCAGAACCACTAGACCCCACACCCTCCTGGCCTGCCCCTCCCTCCTTGCTACCCTTATGCTTCTATTCACATAAAAAGGGTGGAAGGAATTTAACATGTTTCTGCTTTTCTTCTGTGGCAGGAAGAAGAGCTGGCTTAGCCAGCTATAGAAGCTTCCCAGTCCGCTCAAGCCATTACTAGTGGAATAGTTCCATTGGAAACATCGGATCCATAGATAAAATAAAAGAAGGGCACATATGTTATCTGACTTTTTTTTCTCCCAGTGGAGAAATTAAGATGCAAAAGTTTGTTTCTAAGTCTGTAGTTCTAGTTCTCAAGAGTCAAAGAATTATGGTATATGGGGTAGGGGTGAGATGGGCTTCTTTTGAAAGAAAAATTGGATAAATGAAGGTTTTGTAGCACCTTAGAAGGATTTTGTAGGCCCTTGAAGATTTAACTTTTTATTTTGAAATAATTATTGATTCGCAGGAAGTTGCCCTTCACCCAGTCTCCCCCAATGATTACATCTCACGTAATTATAGTACAATATAAGGACCAGAAAATTCAACATAGGTACAATGTGTGTCAGGGGGTTCTATGCCATTTTTGTTTGGTTGGTTTTTGTTTTGCACTAACTGTTCCTTCTGTATGCCATTTTATTACACGTATGTATTCGTGACACCACCGTGGCAATCAAGATCCAAAACACTTCCATCAGCACAAAGATCTCTCCCATGTCTTTATAGTCAAATCCCTGACCGTCCCCAACATCATTAACCTCTGGTAACCATTGACTTGTTCTCTGTCTGTATGATTTTGTACTTTAAAAGGTACAATTTCTTTAAGAAAATAGATTGGCACCTCTAGTTTTCACAGAATCTCAGGCTTGAAGAAGAGGCTTCTCCAGCCCAGACTTGTGTTCCATACCCAAATTCCCTCTGCAATATCCCTGCCAAGTTTCCATCTAGACCCTACCACGTGCAAACCAGGACCTCCTCTGGGATTTTAGAAATATTGAAGAATTTGATATAAACATTTAGAGCAAGGACATTGTTTCATTCCATAAACTCATTCCATAATTAGTGAAACTCTTAGGTTTAACCATTATAAAATGCCTTCTCACGTGCTAATTTCCCCATTGCACACTGTTCTGTCCCAAACAAGCATCTACTTTTGTGTTCCTTTCACCCAGTGAGAGAGATGAGGTTCAGAAAGCCTGGAAGGCTCACAGAAAATTCCAGAAATCCTTTCCTAACTACAGATTACATAGCCTGGCCTCTAGCAGTAGGCACCCTTCAAATAAAGGTGGTTCATGTGTGGAGTTTCATTCCCGGGCTGATTATGAATGTGATATCTACACAATATCTACAAGGCTTGATCCATGAGATAATTTGAACTGGACCCCAACTCCCCAGGACTCAGGAAAGCTATACTCGACGCTCTATTGCCCATTGCAATAACATCAGAAAGTACTGTCAACAAATATAAACCTGAAAGAGCCAGTCCCTCAAGATGAGTCCCAAGTACCTAATTGTTTTTTTGTTTTGTTTTGTTTTGTTTTTTTGAGACAGAGTCTCACTCTGTCACCCATGCTAGAGTGCAGTGGCACCATCTTGGCTCACTGCAGACTCCGCCTCCTAGATTAAAGCAATTCTCCTGCCTTAGCAGGAGTAGCTGGGACTACAGGCACACACCACCATGCCCGGCTAATTTTTGTATTTTTTAGTAGAGACGGGATTTCACCATATTGACCAGGCTGGTCTCAAACTCCTGACCTTGTGCTCCGCCCGCCTCAGCCTCCAAAATTGTTGGGATTACAGGCGTGAGCCACCGCACCTGGCTAAGTGCCTAAATTTTTAATGGAATCAAGTAGCCATCTGCTGACTAGAGGTCAAAAAACCCACACTTCTCTTTAACTTTGGGACTTTCAGAGCCCCCCTGAAGCAACCAATCAGAGCTCACCTGTAGCAACCAGTCAGGGCTCATCTGTATCAACTAATCAGATCTCAGGGATGTTGACCAACCAGAACTAATCAAATTTGAATCCTTCTTTGCATAAAAAGAACCTGACTGAGAACCTGAACAGGAATGTTTGCTATAAAACCTGGACCCTCCCTTTATTAGAAGGCTGTGTTTCCTCTCTACCCCCTGCCCCCCCAACCAGTTTGTTCACTGGAATAAAGTCTCGTCTTCCAAATTCCTTATGAGAGAACTTTTGTTCATACTAATGACTCAAAGTCATGTTAAGACCTGAAGAAGCTAGCAGAAGTGAAGCCATGGTGCTGCCACAGGTAGGATCAATTTGGCTCCCCCACCCCCGTCTCCCCTGGCCTCTTGACATCTTTCCACTTTGCACAAATTTCACTTGCTCTTCACTTCAAGAAGAACACCGTGGTCTCCTCAGCTGCATAACAGCCCATATACAAAGCTACGCTCAGACCCATTAGGATGTAGTGGTCTTCAGAAGAAGTGACTTCAGGCCAGGTGTGGTGGCTCATGCCTGTAATCCTAGCCCTTTGGGAGGCCAAGATGGGTAGATCACCTGAGGTCAGGAGATTTGGGATTTGAACCTGGCCAACACGGCGAAACCTCGTCTCTACTAAAAACACAAAAATTAGCCAGGCTTGGTGGCAGGCACCTGTAAACCCAGCTACTTGGGAAGCTGAAGCAGGAGAATAGCTTCAACCCGGGAGGCAGAAGTTGCAGTGAGCCAAGATCGTGCCATTTTACTCCAGCCTGGGCAACAAGAGCAAGACTCCATCTCAAAAAAAGAAAGGAAGTGACTTCAAACTAATGACTCCCTCCACAGCCAGCCCCAGAGGTAGCGATCAGGGCAGGCAACTGCCTTTGATCCAGGAGACACTGCAGTCCAGGAAACAAGGCCCCAGTTCCTTACTTTTTGAGTAGAGACCCCTGCTTTCCCGCATACTCCTCACTTCCCCTCAGGTGAGGAGAAGATGAGCAGTGAGGGAAGGAAGGAGAGAATGAAGCAAGCTCTGTGCCCCACTCCAAGGGCCACTGCCCTGGGTCTACATCCAAGCACACAACCAAAGGCCCTCAATATGCATGACGAGTGCAGCTTATTATGTCTCAAGCTTTCCCGCTTACCAAATAACACATCGGGTATAATTTGTAATTTTCAAAGTGAAAAAGTATTTCCAACTAATTTAGTAAACCTGACATATTCTCAGTTGCCTTGGTTTTTGTAGGAGGTCATTGTTTGCGGTTACTGTCATGCTGTCTTTTTCTTCCACTTATGGGAAGTGAAAAAGATGCAGGGCTGGCGTGTGATCTGCATGCTGGTTTTGGCTCTGCATCTTACTCACTGGGAGGCCTTTCTTTGGAAGGCAAGTAACTTCAACTTTCAGTCTCAGTTTTCTCAGCCATAGAAGAGGGATAAATGATAATTGCCCTTTCAATCTTATGATGGTAATCCTTGAAATAAAAATATGGCTTAGAAAAGTCTTTGTGAAGCTTTGGAGGGAAAAATACAGTGATTAATACATTATCAAAATGCAGTATTTATAGTACCTTGTTTTAAAATGTTCTTCAGTGTTTAGAAAAACATTCTTAGAATAACTTAAAATCTTATCTATTTTACCTTATATGTTTTTTGTTTTGTTTTTGCTTATGTTGACTCTATTAATATTATTCATTATATATATTTTTAGTATGAGGGCAAGGTTGGCCATGAAATATTAAATTCATTAGAATGTGGGATAAAGTGGCACAAATGGTTTTATTTACATGGCAGGGGACATACCCTAAGAATTTGATCTCATGTATAAAGACAATTAGCTTTGTTGAGCCAATAGGTTTACTACTTTTCCACAGCATATTACTGTTTCACAACAGCACATTATGTCCAGGCTATTTGGTTATAAAGTAGAAAGTCGATCATAACCCCATGGTGACCTATCATTAGGCCAGTTTGTGAGCCTCTTCACCTGGTCTTTTTTATTACGAGAGCAAATTGCCCTGAACTGGATCCCTGGAGCTTTGAGCTAAGAACTTCATCAGATTCCTGCTAGAGGCTAATTAATCATCAAATCAGCTCATTGCAAAACCAAGTAGCCATGCTGATCCATTAATGCAAGTCCCCAGAGTCATTAGGGCAGCAAAAGAGAAGGAAATGGCCTAATCTCCTCCCAGGATTAGAAGGGAGAAGTTCCTGAGATCTAATGAGTTCCTGCTAAACTAAGGGTTGTGCTCCAGGAATTATGCTTTTTCTACCTTTTCCAGTAATATTCCTTTCAAAAAGCTACCCAGAAACAAAAGGGCCTATTGTATTGCCCAGCAGTGCTCAAGCATTTAAGGTTCTCTTCTTGGTGTAAGCAATTCCACACTCATGCAGAGCTACAGGCTAAGGTCGCCCAGCGGGTTAGAAAGAGAAATAGCAATCAACTACCTGCCCTTTCTGCCTACATGAAGTCAGATTGATCTGACTGATTTTTTAAAATGCCTTTACCAGTTACACGGGACTATAGCAAATCTTCTATTTGTTCTGGAAGAGCATGTGGTTTGCAATTTGGTTCATATTTGGCTTAACAGTCACTGACAAGAGGGAATAACTTTGATAATTGCTCCAGGTTTTTTGATTGCTCTGAAATATTTAGCTGTCCAACATGACACCGTAATAACTGGCTGAAACGTGAAAAGCCTTCTAGTGGAGCAAGCAGCATGCAAGTAGCTTGCATGGTAGCAGCTTGGTTTGCTGCTGTTGTTGCTGAGATGACTGGGTCTTTTGGTGTTGTGTATACACATACCATCCCGGTTTCTTTTCTTCACTGAGTTACCCTAAAAGTAAACTCCCTTTAAAAAAGCCAACTCTTGGCCGGGCACGGTGGTTCACAACTGTAATCCCAGCACTTTGGGAAGCCGAGGCAGGCAGATCACCTGAGGTGGTTCGAGACCAAACTGACCAACTTGGAGAAACCCCATCTCTACTAAAAATACAAAAGTTGTCTGGGCGTGGTGGCGTATGCCTGTAATCCCCGCTACTCAGGAGGCTGAGGCAGGAGAATCACTTGAACCCGGGAGGCAGAGGTTGCAGGGAGCCAAGATTGCACCATTGCACTCCAGCCTGGGCAACAAGAGCGAGACTCCGTCTCAAAAAAAAAAAAAAAAAAAAAAAAAGCCAACTCTCTAACTGGGAGGAAGCATGCTATAAATCATAGACTCTGAAGCCAGACCGACCTAAGTTTATTAGCTGTGGGATCTTGGAAAAGCCAAATAACATCTCTGCACTGTAGTTATCTCATTTGTAAATCTGACATGATGATATCTGCCTTGTGGTCTTGTTGCAAGATTGTTAGGATGCTATTCAGAGCCCACCCCGTGCCAGGCAGTCAGTACTTCTTAACTTTCAATACACAGAGCACCTGGGGAATCTTGTTAAACCGCACACCCTGATTCAGTTGTGGGTGGAGCCTGAGGCTCTCCATGGCCAGTAAGCTCCCAGGTAAGCCCATGCTGCTGGGCCATGGACCACACATGGAGTAGCAAGGGTCTAGATACCATTTGCAAAGTGGCTAACACAGTTATTGCTTAATACTAATGCCTGTTCATCCCGGAATAATTTCATCACTCATTTAAAAACGGGTGAGAAGCTCCTTTTCCACAAAAGTAATACCAGTCTGCCAATAGCTATGTTCCCATATCCTTTACAAAATCCATCTTGGCCCCGCGGTGGCTCACGCCTGTAATCTCAGCATTTTGGGAGGCCGAGTTGGGCAGCTCACGAGGTCAGGAGTTCAAAACCAGCCTGGCCCATATGGTGAAACCCTATCTGTACTAAAAGCACAAAAATTAGCAGGGCGTGATCACACATGCCTGTATTTCCAGCTACTCAGGAGGCTGAGGCAAGATAATCACTTGAACCCAGGAGGTGGAGGTTGCAATGAGCTGAGATTGTGCCACTGTACTCCAGCCTGGGCAACAGAGCGAGACTCTGTCTCAGAAAACAACAACAACAACAAAAACAAAGAAACAATATCCATCTCATCACGACTGGCCATGGTTGGTAATTTCCAAAGGCAGGTGATGGGTACATAGGCAGAGTTTATTTATACTATTCTCTTGACCTGTGTAAATATTCAAAATTTTCCATAATAAAAATTTTAAGAAAGAAAACCCCAACAGAGGATTTTTAGGGTAGTGAAACTACTCCGTATGATGCTATACTGGTGGGAACATGCCATTAAACATTTGTCCAAACCCATAGAATATATCACACTAAGAGTGAACCCTAATGTAAACTATGGGCTTTGAGTGATCATGATGTGTCCATGTAGATTCATTGATTGTAACAAATGTACCAGTCTGGTGAGGAATGTTGCTAGTGGGAGAGGCTGGGCATGTGGGGGAGGGAGGAGGGAGTATATGTGAACTCTGTACTTGCTGAAAAATTTTGCTGTGAACCCAAAACTGCTCTCAAAAACAAAGTCTATTTTAAAAAAACACACAAAGAAACAGAAAACATCTGCTCCCTAGCAGCCTGAGAATAGCCGAAGATACAAGTTATTTAGTACAGTCATTAACTGCAAAAACATGTTTATTAGGAGAGAGGGTGCTTTTGTTTAATAAATTGCATTCCTGGCCGGGCGTGATGGCTCACACCTGTAATCCCAGCACTTTGGGAGGCCGAGGTGGGAGGATTGCTTGAACCCAGGAATTTGAGAGCAGTCTGGGAAACAAAGTGAGACCCCTATCTCTACCAAAAAAAATTTTTTTTAATTAGCCAGGTGTGGTGGTGTGTACCTGTAATCCCAGGTACTTGGGAGGCTGAGGTAGGAGGATCACTTGAGCCTGGGAGGTTGAGGCTGAAGTGAGCCATGATCACACTATTGCACTCCAGCTTAGGTGACAGAGGAAGGCTCAGAGAAGGAAGGAAGGAAGGAGGGAAGGAAGGAAGGAAGGAAAGAAGGAAGGAGAGAGAGAAAGAAAGAGAAAAAGAAAGGAAGGAAAAGAAAGGAAAGAAAGGAAGGAAAAGAAAGGAAAGAAAGGAAGGAAAGGGAAGGAAAGAAGGAAAGGAAGAAAGGGAGGGAGGAAGGGAAGAAATAAAGAAAGAGGAAGGAGGGAAGGAAGGAAAGAAGGAAGGAAGGAAGGAAAGGAAGGAAGGAAAGAAAGAGAGGAAGGAACCAAATCAATTTTTAACCATACCTCCTGTGATTTAGGATTGTACAAAAGTAATTTACTGTGGGATTTCATCTGTGTGTATGCATGTGCACCTGTACCACATTTGCATTCTGCTTTCCTTCCCAGAGGTTGGCAGTTTTCTTAATGTAAGCACAACTCACACTTCATTTTGTCAAGACAGATTTCACATTGTGTTTCTCTACCCTGGTGGACTAAAAATCTGTCTACATTCTCATGAAATCATTTCATTTATTCCTTTTACTTTATCAGATCAAGCCTTTCCCTCACCTACTTGGATCACATTCTGAACTGTCTAGCTTATGTGTTTACGTCAGTGATTCACAAAGCAATCACCCAGCTAATCGGCAAACGTATTTAGTGAGCTAGACATACCTCACCATCATCGTCCTCGAACTGGACCCAGTTTCTATTAGGTGTTGAAGCTGACATAGCTCATGGCAGGTGTCACTTTAATTTGTTGATCATCTTTTGATTAACCAAGTGATGGGCAAATCACAGCAAAACTGAATGAACAAAATAGCCAGCTTGAGTTGAGTCCATTTGCATTTCTGTTCTCTCGGTCGTATAAAGCCTTTGCAAACCAGAGTCAATTTGTTCCTTTTTCTGCCCATGGCTTACTTAAAGGGTCTTTGATGTGGTAACTGGTCAGGCCTCTCTTAATGTCCTGTAGCTGGGTCAACTCTTTGTTATTCTGTTTGGTATTTAATCCTGGAGACTAATGTTCTGCTCTGGTATGTTGTTTATCACTTCCAGATTATAGGTGTAGCAAATATTTTCCTAATGAAATAATCACTAACTTGACATTCTGCTTCTAGGATAGTGCAGCTAGGCTGGCTGGGCCCCTCCATTTGAATCCTCTAAGATAGCTCTATGGTCTCAGTTCCTCCCACCTCCTAACTTCCTTTAGGTTTAAATTGATCCTTTTAGGCATGCTTTCTCTAAATGGCAGGGTTTTAGGTGCCACTTGAAATCCTCAATCTCTTTCATAATAGTAAAGTTTTGAAACCTTAGCGTCTATTTCCATGTGCATGCGGAAACCCTGTAGATACCGCCTCTGCAGCTGCTAGAGTCCTTCCACTTACTCGTTCAGTGAACGAAAATACCTGGAAGACACTCGTTTCCAGAATCTTCTCTAGAAACCTAAAACTTCCCATGCTGATTTTGTACAACCCCTTTTCAAATGAACTCAGGAGGCAGAACTGTGCTGGCCTAACAATTTCGAGGTGGCAGAAACACCTGCAGTGACAGATAATTGCGACTATTGCCATGTATCTTGCTGTGTTTCCTGTTTGCTAGCTGCCTTCAGGATGAATCATATTTGTTTTCACAATGACGATTACTTCTTTACCTCTTCTCTGATTGTATTTTGTGATACCTGTAGCCCCTTGGCTAGCTTAGTTCTTCCCTCATGAGCCTGTGTTCATCCCCATGAGTCATGGCAGTCAAGTTTTCTTCACAGCAGACAGGAAATAATGGAACACACAACAGTCTCATCTCCCTAGACATTACTTCCAAACAAATCTCACCTCGTGGCACATCCTTGCCTCTTCTTGTGAATCTAACTTCTCTCTGTATGTGAATTCAACTCACCCTTCCAGAGCCAGCTTAAGCCCCAGGTCTTTGACTACTCATGAAACTGTTATTGTTTATATAGAAAAGAAATAAGAATATACAGGTTGAACACCCCTAATCCAAAACTCCAAGGTCTGAATTGCTCCAAATTAAAACTTCTGGAGTGCCGATTTGATGCCCCAAGTGGAAAATTCCACATCTAACCTCATATGATGGGTTGCAGTCAAAAGGCAGGTGGACAACAGTTTATTCAATGTCCCGAAGGGAAAAATAAAATTACCTGCTGGCAGGCCACGCACGGTGGCTCACGCCTGTAATCCTAGCACTTTGGGAGGCTGAGGTGGGCGGATCATGAGGTCAGGAGTTTGAGACCAGCCTGGCCAACATGGTGAAACTCCGTCTCTACTAAAAATACAAAAATTACCCAAGCACAGTGGTACATGCCTGTAATCCCAGCTACTCAGGAGACTGAGGCAGGAGAATTGCTTGAACCTGGGAGGCAATTGTTGCCGTGAACTGAGATCACACCACTACACTTTAGCCTGGGTGACAGAGCAAGACTCTGTCTCAAAAAAAAAAAAAAAAAAAAAATACCTGCTGGCTATGTGCATAAGGTATGTATGGAACAAATTTCATGTTTAGAAATGGGCCCTATCCCCAAGATACCTCATTATGTATATACAAATATCCCCCAAATCTGAAAAAATTCCCAAATTCTAAACATTTCTGGTCCCAAGCATTTTGGATAAGGGATACTCAACTTGTATATGTTTTGCATAAAGAAACAGAAGTAGCCTGGCCAACATGGTGAAACCCTGTTTCTACTAAAAATACAAAAATTAGCTGGTGTGGTGGCGCAAAGCTGTAATCCCAGCTCCTCAGGAGGCAGAGGCTACAGTGAGCTGAGATCACACCACTGCACTCCAGCCCGGGTGACAGCGTGAGATCCTGTCTCAAAACACATACATATATTTAAACTAATAAAAGTGGTTACTTGTAAAAGGCTGGGTGCACAGGGAGGGTGAGAAGTGATTTTTCACTGTATAAAGTTTTTTTAATTTTTGAAGCATATGATTGTTACCTATTCAAGAAGTTAAATTACAAAGTAAATTAAATCCCTTGAAATAAAGAAACTCAACACATTTCTAGCTGATATATTTCACTGTTTCTATTTTTCCTACATCAGTCACAGAAATACGAGACAACTTTCGGAAATAGGAGAGCTAAAACCTTGAGATCCTCAAAGGTAACTGAAATAAAATGTTTAAATCAATGTGAAGCTCAGGTCTCCAATTTTGTTTATTTTTTTAAAGTAATTTCTCTTCTTTACAATGTGTTATCACACACACATGTGTATGTGCACTTGCACACATGTGCACATAAAGGACTTGAGATGGATAAACAAGAATAGCCTCCACACATGATTTTTTTTTACAAAGTTCAAAGTAGATTACATTTATGTGCTTTTCATTCATTACACAATGTACAGACATGATTTGTTCAATGACTTATGCTCCCCACATGGTTAAACAATGAGGATTTCCTATGGAAGACTAGACATGAAAGTTTTTAGAAGCAGAGACGTTTTCTGCAAAAACCAACTTCAGGCATACATTTGTGTTTACATATATTCCTTGAGAATACTACAGTAGCAGTGCATAAGTTCATTCTGTAAAAAGATCTGAAAGATGATTTTCAAGAGACTTAATGCATTGTGCTTTCAGGTAAAAATCCTAAGACAAAAGATCAGTTACTATGACAACAGTTAAAACTGCATATATGTGTTAGAGATCAGAAGAGGCTATAAAGAAATGTAAATAGTTGTGCTTGGGGGACTTTTTTTGGCAAAGTTGTCTTAATAATAAATAAAAACTTAAAAAAAAGTCTCAGTGACTGATATAAAATAGACACAGCTATCAAGAGTTTCCTATACTTGGCTTAGAGGTGAAAAATAATCTCCACATAAATCACCTGGTATCTGGTAATCCCAGTCTGGGCAAGTCAGGCGGGGAAGGGGCTTGGAAGAAAAGAGAGTGATGTTTCCTTCCTATTAACACAAAGCATTAACCAGAGGTAAAGCCAGGTTGAACCAACTAGCTAAACAGATGCCTACCTTCCTTTAGAACTCTTAGACCAAAGAGAGAGGTCACCCTACTTCTATTAGATTTTTTTTTTTTTTAACCCCATATGATGTTTGGTGTCTGGACCACATCCATTCGTAATTCACAAGATGAACTAAATATGTCCTGTCTTCTGTGAGACCCTAGGATAAGCATGATCCCTTAGTACTTTATGCTTTGTTTGCCCTCTACACATTAATGGTAAAATACTTATTTTTAGAAACACCATGGCAACCATTTATAATGATAGAGGGCAAGGTATAATTTACATAATCAGGTTGATGTTTGTAGGTAGGGAATAAACGTCATTTTAGTTTTAGGCCAGTTTGCTCTTTTGGTCCTGTAACTTTAAAGCATACGTGACCCCTCGTAATCAAAGGGAATTAGAAAAAAGATGAGAAAATAACAAATGTTTTAAAGTCTTTTGCACACCAGGTATAGATATAAAAAGAACTTCTTCAAATAATTTCCTAGGTGTCACTCAGAAACACCCTTGCTGTCTGTAAAATAATGTTCTGCAGTCCTTCAAATTAAATTATAGAGTAATTTAAAATATATATTATACATTTGCAATTATTTCAAATCATTCTATAGTTGGTAGCATGTTAATGCAGTGAAATAGAGATAAAAGGCAGTCCACATTCATATGTTCAAGACAGTTTTACTTCAGAAGTCAACTGAAATCCTTGCTCATGTTCTAAGTATGGCCATTGTGATAAGACCTGAAAGAAGAAAAATGGAGAACAGTTAAAAGACATGCATCTAACAAAATTTCCATTCAATAAGCAATTGTTTGGACCTCAATGAACAAATAAAATATAGCACATACAAAGGCACTCTACCAAGAACTCAAAAGTCAAATTGAATTTTGTTGGTATTATACAAAAGAAATCCAATTTATAGCAATGGACAGTCACTGGAGAGATTTAATTAAATCACTAATGTCTGGCCATAGCAAATCTATCCATCAAACATACCTCCTACTTTATCTAGTCACATCAGCCACAGTAATAGCAGATGTGCCATTTTAAAGCATGGGTAAAGCCAGCGGACTTTGTCAACAAAAGAATCAAGAGTCTACCTATATTCCAGGGCCCTAGGGCCACAAAGAGGCAGAAGCAGGGCACTCCTGTTTTGCTTCTCTCTTTTGAAGAGACTCTCTATATAAAACAAAAATAAGAAGAAGAATATGTTTTGTCCTAAATGAAGGGTAATGAAAGTGTGATTTAAACAAAAAAAAGTACACAGAAGGAGGATAATCACATGGGACTGGGGAAGTCAGAAAAGTTGTCCCCAGTGGTAAAAGCTGCCTTAAAAGATGGACAGGGGCCAGGCATGGTGGCTCATGCCTATAATCCCTGCACTTTGGGAGGCCAAAGCAGGTGGATCACCTGAGGTCAGGAGTTTAAGACCAGCCTGGCCAACATGGGGAAACCCCGTCTCTACTAAAAATACAAAAATTAGATGGGTGTGGTGTCAGGCACCTGTGATCTCAGCTACTCAGGAGGCTGAGGCAGGAGAATCCCTTGAACTGGGGAGGCAGAGGTAGCAGTGAGCCGAGATTGTACCACTGCCCTCCAGCCTGAGTGACAGAGAGAGACTCTATTAAAAAAAAAAATGGACAGGAAAGAGACAGAATGAGGAGATGGGCAGGCATTTCAGGTAAGGGAACGGCATGAGTAAGGGCCTGGAGGGCTGGGCCGCTAGAGGAGCTTTTCCAGAATCAGTGAATAATCTAAAAGGCTTTATGCAATGATTTATAGAGGGAAGCAGCTAGACAAGATTGGCTCAGAGACATCTCAGATTGTGGAGTCTTAAATGACAAACTGTGGCACTAACGGTTATACACTTCGTCCTATGGATTATGGAGAACCACTGAAGGTTTTTGACTAGGGGGTGGTCGCGAAAGCAAGGAGAAATTAATCTGGCAATGTGATGGATGGTTGGTGAGGGGAAGCGAATGGATGAAAGCAGGCCAGGCGCGGTGGCTCACATCTGTAATCCCAGCACTTTGGGAGGCGGACAGATCACGAGGTCAGGAATTCAAGACCAGCCTGGCTAACATAGTGAAACCCCGTCTCTACTAAAAATACAAAAAATTAGCTGGGTGTGGTGGCAGGTGCCTGTAATCCCAGCTACTCGGGAGGCTGAGGCAGGAGAATTGCTTGAACCTGGGAGGTGGAGGTTACAGTGAGCAGAGATCGCGCCATTGCACTCCAGGCTGCGCGGCAGTACGAGACTCCATCACACACACAAAAAATAAAATAAATAAAGGAGAGAAGGAAGAACACAGACAGAAGGTAGAGAGACAACCTAGAAGACGGTTTTGAAATGAAAGAGAGAGAGCAATATACCAGAGAATACTGAAAGAGTTGGCATCTAAGCAAAGGTGAGAGGAGACCATGAGGAAAGTCATTCGTCACCAGAACACTAATCCTTGACACATGGAAGGTACGGAATAAATGTTTGTTCAATTTAAATAATTAACTCTAAGATTTCAAGCCAGGATGGCTGAGGGAAATAAGGGAATTGGTTGAAAGAGAAAGGTTCTGAACATGGTGTCTTCAAAAGTAAGGAAAAAATAATAATAAAAGAGAAAGGTTCATAATATTAAACAAGGCTGCACTGTTCATCTTTATCACGGTATACAGTTTGTCTTTTTCCCTAGGAGCAATTCCTAAACGTAGAAATGCTGTATCATGGAATACATATGTTTTACATTTTATACATGTTTTACGCCATTGTAAGTCAGAAAAGGAAAATAATTGAATACAGTATCAGGTATTAGATAAATAAGCTAAAAAGAAATAAATATGAGCTAAAAATTCTTCAAAGGCACCTGACCTCAACATGCTCTTGAAGCATTTCTTTACCTGTTCTTCTAAAAAACAAAAAAATCAAACCACCACCACCCTGCCACACACATAAAACCCTACACATATGTCCCAAATGCATCTTTAAAACCCTTACCTAAGATATAAGCAGCCACTAATTTTTGATTCACACTTAAGTGGAGGTAGAGAGGCACCAGCGATTCCACATCCCCCAGTGTAGGCAGCATGAGGGCTGCAATGCACACCACTCCCAGGAAGACAGTTAGTAAACTAGGTCCTGAGGAGACAGCTCTGTTTTCTGTAAAAAGACAAAAATCCCTAAGCTTCCTTCTAAAAACTTTAAGACAAAAGTTCCTTCACATATACTGGCCGCCACTCACCAGGATTCTGATTTTGTCTAACTTCTCCGATTGTTTCCCCATCATTTTCATCCGTCAGAGAGTTAACTGCTGGGCTGACATGGAAGCCCATGTCTTAGCCGGTCTGAATCATGGCTGTATAGAATGCTGACGTAGCATTGTGAGGTAGTGAGTTCCTCCTGAAAGGTGGTCACCAACTCCTCCCACCATCCCACCCTAGCCAGTAGAAAGTATCCAAGCATGTATCATCAATGTATGCACATTTTAAAATTATATGCACAAGTTCTGTACTGTTACGCTTAATATATACAAATTGAATTTTGGAAGAATGTGCTAAAATAAATATAAATTGAAGTTCTGATATTTCCTTCCAGTACCCCAGTAACTTGCCTGTGTATATTCAATTTGAGCCTGCCACACTAGACCTCCACTACCTTTCTGGAATATTTTAGGGAGATCTCCAGATAGGTTTGATCCTAATAACTGTATATCCTGCTATCGATTTTGAAAATGTTAAGGAACCAAAAGTGTTTCCCTCTGCTCTATCCCATTTATAGCAAAGAAGAACACAGCAGAAATGGTATCTGGCAAATACGCTAAGTGAAATAAGCCAGTCACAGAAGGACAAATACTGCATGATTCCACTTATACATGGAATCTAAAATAGTCAAACTCATAGAAGCAGAGAGCAAAATGGTGGTTGCCAGAGGATGGGGGAGGAGGATAATGCAAGTTGCTAATCAATGGGCATAGTTCTCAATTATGTAAACTGAGTCCTAGAGATCAGCTTGACAACACTGTCCCTACAGTTAACCAGTATTTTATTGTACACAAACATTCATTAAGAGAGTAGATCTCACGTTAAGCGTCCCTAAAATAAATTTCTAAAAGCTTAAAAATAAAGGCTGGGTGTGGTAGTTCACGCATGTAATCCCAGCACTTTGGGAGGCTAAGGTGGTAGATCACGAGGTCAGGGGTTTGAGACCAGCCTGACCAACATGGTGAAACCCTGTCTCTACTAAAAATAGAAAAATTAGCCAGGCGTGGTGGCATGCACCTGTAGTCCCAGCTACTCAGGAGGCTGAGACAGGAGAATTGCTTGAGCCTGGGCGGCGGAGGTTGCAGTAAGCCTAGACTGTGTCATTGCACTCTAGCCTGGGCAAAAGAGCAAGACTGTCTCAAAAATAAATAAATAAAATGTTATCAGACCTGCTATTCTACAGTTCTGGCTCTATGTTATAGTATACATACTCACATTTTTAAGAAACCCAATAACAGCATTGTTTTGTCATATGGCTTTTCCCACTACCTTTCCTTTCATTAAAAGGAACAGCCAACAGCAATACAATCTTTGTGTTTTAATAATGAAATAATGCTGTTCATTCTATTATTAAATGGAACTTTTCTAAATTATTAATACCTTAGCTGTTGTGTGGAGTTTAATTGAACTTCATCAGAGCCAGAGAGGTGAAAACAAATTCAAATTTTATAGTAATTATTGCTTGGGATGAAACAATAGCAGAAATACCTAAAAGAAAAACCCCAAGTCTTATTTCAGTTAATAGAGTACCCTTATAGTTATATTTGCAAGGATGAATTCTCAAGAAAAACAGTTATTTATGACAAGTACACCGTTCACTGCAGACCCACGATAAAGATAATTTCAAAGAATTTTTAGTATTTAGAGAACATTTACCATGTAGAGAAATTTGGAATTTTTAGTATTCCAAAAACATTTGCATAAATGCCTGAAATTTTTCAAAATGGAAAAAGCTTTTTTTCCCTAGTACTACAGGATAATTATAAAATACGTTATAAAGATATAGAAAATGTAAACGTTCCTCATAATTCCACCTTCCTAGAGCTAACAGTGTTAACAGCTTGGTATGTATTCTTTTAGATTTTACAAATGCCCATATAAACATTTAGAAGAATATTTTACATAAATAATGCCATATTATACATACTGTTAGGTAACTGCTTTTCTTTTTCCTTAGAAATGTATTTGAATACAAGTCATGGCACAAAAAATAAAAATTAAAAAAAGAAATATATTTGAAGCTCTTTCTATGACAATGTATAAGCATTTATCATTCTATCAGATCCTTGTAAATGTCTGCCTGGCACACTATCTTATGAATATTTATAATTTAATCAATTTCTGATTGATAGGCTTTTAGGTTTTCATTTTTTTTATTTTTATAAACAACAATTAAGACGATAATTTTTTTATATGTATGTGTGTGTACAGACCATAATCTTCTTAAGCCAGAGGGCACTGACTCAAACATTATAGCATAGCCATAGCAATTCATTAGTAATGTAATTAAGACAAACCAACTAAAATTCCGATGTATCTTTTAAAATGGCTTTTTAAATAACCTGAGCTCTAGTACTTTATAAAAGTATACTCTGCAGGTTTCCCTTACAGTTAAATTTCTGTTGAATGAAAAAAAAATCCCAAAATATAAAATTGTACTTATACACATAGGCAAGGTCTGGAAAGTAACATGAACACTTAACAAGCAGATTTGTTAAATGTGTGAGATTACAGGTACATTTTCTTATGTTACTGCTATATGTATTTTATACAATAAACTTAAATTTTTTTTTACTGACTTTCAATATATTTCAAAATCCAAATTTTTCATAATGTAGCCATCAACCATTTTCCTGCTAAAAGCGAGTCTCACAACACTTTTGTACCTATAATACTTTAATAACATTGTTGAAATGTCCTCTAAGCTAAGGACTTGCAAAAGTAATGACATTTCAAAGCCTCCCCAAAACAATCTCAATTTATTTAAACATTTTAATTCAGAGAAACTTAATGAAAAACCTGAGTGTTCCACATGTTGGAAACCACATATAAATTCCTGTAAATTTAATAGACAGGAGACTAAATCAGCCATCATGATACTCTATTAAAGAAGAAACTTTACCCAACTTACTGCCAGGTTATTAGGCACACTGGAGTCACTACCCATAAATGGGATATGCTAGCCAGGACTGTGAATGGAGCTCTACTGTGGTATCATCCTTCCTCTAAAAAGCTGTCATAGCCATGAAAACCTTGTAAGCTAAAACAAAACAAAACAAAACAAACTCACCATTGCCACAGACCGTTACCAGACCTGACGCAAAGCCTTCCTAGCTCAGCCCATTTACAAGTTAATGCCAGACCCTGTGCTAGGTGCTGAGGATATAACAGTACTAGGAAAAGTGCCTGCCTTCACAGAGCTTCCTTGCAGGAATGGATTGGAGAATTCTTCCCCCCCAAAACAGAGATCACCATATGTTATACCGGCATCACTTATCCTCATTGATCTGCCTACTCCAATTTTACATCAGAAAAATTCTCTAATGTACTTTAGATGTCGAGGTTTGTTATAAAAGTAAAGTAAGGCCTGAGCTCTGTAATCCCAGTATTTTAGGAGGCTGAGGGGGGAGGATTACTTGAGGCTAGAAGTTCAAGACCAGCCTGGGCAACACAGTGAGACCCTGGGTGTGGTGATGTGCACCTGTAGTCCCAACTACTTGGGAGGCTGAGGCAGGAGGATTACTTGAATCCGGGACTTGGAGGCTGCAGTGAACTATGATGGCACCACTCCACTCTAGTCCGGGTGACAGAGTGAAACCCTTTCTCAAAAAATAAAAAATAAAACAAAATAAGACAATACATACTATAATTCTTTTTTTTTGTTGTTTTAGACAGGGTTTCACCATGTTGGTCAGGCTGGTCATGAACTCCTAACCTCAGGTGATCTGCCCGCCTTGGCCTCCAAAGTGCTTGGATTACAGGCGTGAGCCACCGCGCCCGGCCATACTACAATTCTTTAGCCTTTTAGTAGGATCTTCACCTGAATTTTAATAAATTTTAAAATAAAAGGAATAAACTTCTCCTACATATTATTTACATACACATATACCCCTAAATCTTAACCCTTATTATTTTTGGCTATTAAACCAATCTGTTAAATACAAAATTGAACTTCAAAGACTATTTTAAATTACAAGTCTAACTTCAAAAAACAAATACAAATTAAATGGCCTTTTTTGTACTGGTGAAGGCATTTTAAAAGTGGAATCTTGCATTTCGTAACTAGGTTAACTTTACAATATTGATCTGACAAAGGGACACTGGACAAAAGTTCTCTTTCAGCTTCAAAAGATGAAAAGCTGGTCCTGTCAATTGATAATAGTTGCTGAGAATAAAATAATCCACTATAGGCTGGTGCAAAAGTTATTGTGGTTTTTCCAATTAAAGTAATGGCAAAAACTGCAATTGCTTTTGCACCAATCTAATAGCTACTACCTGGTCCCCAGTCCTGGTATTACCAGAAAATCTAGATGCTCCCTAATGGACCGGGAAGAGACTTTTGGCTACAATAAATCAAAGAGGCACCACTCCTTGTTATTGAAATAAACATTCTATGAACAAACTGATATGACTGAATATAACAGCAAGATTTTTTTTAATCCTTCATATAACGTTGCAATTTCAAGGACAGCTGCTGTCATAGTCATGTGACAGTGTCACCATCAGAAAGTTTCCAGTTTCCCTGTTTTTCTATGGAAAATTTTATCTTTCTCCTATTACAACAGGTTTAGGAGGAGATAATGAGAAGTTAAAAGGAAGGGGTAATGACGTCCAAAGAGTTGAATATGAGGTAGTGTCAATGTTGAAAGAATATATCATAACACTTCTGAATATCTAAGCTGGAAGGAAATGAGGACTGGAGAGGGATTCAATTAATAGCCCACAGGGGATATTATAATCTACTTAGTTTAATTAACTTCAACTTTAATGAGATTTTTTTTTTTTTTTTTTTTTTCAAAATAATATGAACAGTGCACTAAGCTTGGCCTATTGCCAAACACAATCTCTCTCTTCCTTGGAACTAATTAAATGAGAAAGGATATAGGAAAGTCATGGAAACAAAAGTATAGAACTGCCAAATTGTACTAGCTTCATAAAGTATGGTGCCTGCAGTCTTAGATATATTTATGCTCTATTTAAAAGGCCACAGCACCAACTCCACTCTCCCTACAGCCTAGTCCAGTGAGGGGTATTCCTTCCTCTCAAAGTTCACCTCCAGGCTTCAGCTACCTGATTCTCTGGGTTCAGTTTTTAAGTAGTCAACCATGTTTGAAGTGGGCGATGATTTTCCTAGTAATTGTTCTTAGTTGCCTGATTATTTTAAAGTTAATAATGTGTAAGGCCTCAAAAGGGCTTTAAAACAACCCAAAACTACCTGGTTGAAACGACTGCTCAAAAAATAAACTTTCAGTTAAATGTTCCTTTATTCTTTTTTCCTCTTCTTCCTTTTGTTGTTCTTTTGCTGATGGGAGAAGAGTAGCAACAACCTCTTTTCTTCCCAAAGCCTTCCTTTGGCTTTGCTCGGAAACTTGGAGACGGAATTTGTCTATCACGCCATAGTGACAGGATCGAACATCTCTATGACGAATCACACTGAAAACAGCAAAAATAACAAATGCTGTTTAGATTTCTGGGAGCCAGCCAAACAGAATGCAGTGAGATATTTTAATACACTAAAACAATATTAACTGACTGTAACCAAATACTCAAAAACAGAAATTTGCTAAGATGCTAAAAAATCACAGTATAACCCAAAAGAAATCAGTAATTCTGAAATATTTGATTAAAACACATATTCTAAAACACAGAATAAAAGTCTTAAGCCAAAAATAAATGATAGGTAAAGAAAATTTCTTTTTGGTCAGGCATGGTGGCTCATGCCTGTGATCCCAGTGCTTTGCGAGGTTGAGGCCAGGATGACTTAAGGCCAGGAGTTTGAGACGAGGCCAAGCAACATAGAGATCCCATCTCTACAAAAAATTTAAAAATTAACTGATGCGGTGGCATGCGTGTAGTCCTAGCTACTTGGGAGGCTGAGGTAGGAAGATCCCTTAAGCCCAAGAGGTTTAGGCTACATTAAGCTATGATCGCTGCCACAGCAAGGGAGCAAGGCTCTGTCTTAAAAAAAAAAAAAAAAAAAAAAAAAATCCCTTTAGCAGTGACTTTTTTTTTCTGAATATCTCTGTGAAGCAACATTTACTAAATAGGAATACATGCAATTGTTTATTCCCCACAAACATCTCATAAATTTCTATTGCTACTTACTTATTGTTCAAGCAATAAACCTCACCCTACACTTAAAATTGAATTTCAGGCACGCAGGTAGAAACAAGCAACTGAATAAGTAAGTAATCCAGTACAACAGAAGGCCAATAATACATCTCTATTTCTCTAAAGAGAAAAGAGTATGAAGCACTGTAATTCTTTTTTTTTTTTCTTTTCTGAGACAGTTTCACTCTTCTTGCCCAGGCTGGAGTGTAAGAGTGCAATGGTGTGATCTCGGCTCACTGCAACCTCTGTCTTCTGGGTTCAAGCGATTCTCCTGCCTCAGCCTCCCAAGTAGCTAGGATTACAGGCACCTGCCACCATGCCCGGCTAATTTTTTTGTATTTTTAGTAGAGACGGGGTTTCACCATGTTGGCCAGGCTGGTCTTGAACTCCTGACCTCAGGTGATCCTCCCGCCTTGGCCTCCCAAAGTGCTGAGATTACAGGCATGAGCCACTGCGCCCGGCAGAGCACTGTCATTCTTTTCTGCAATTCCATTTATTTTATTTTGTTCTTACTAGGGAACACAAAACAATTAGGTGAAAGGTAACACATTTATTTGGCAAGAGACCACATTTCTTTGAAATAGTTGTTTATTGTGTACTGAATGAAAATTTTTAAAAATGTGCAAAAACACATTCCCAAAGATACACCATTTTATGGCTTTGAGTTTCTGAAAAAGTATTCAAAAGAAAAGAATTCTGTTTCTCATTCTCTCAGAAGATTTAAACAAATAGTGTACTTGGTAGCTTAAATTAAGGGCTGGTCAATGGATCCATCTGGTCACCACTATTTCTAAAGTAAAAATTAAATATGAACAGCTTGAACAATCATTTATCTGACACTCGAAGATGAAATTATCTGGAAGAGCTCAGATAGTATTTTACAGATGAGTAGTTACACAACTGCTTCCTGTTTATATAGATTAACTTCCAGGCTTTTAGTTGAATCACTTCAGAAGAACTTATATTACCATTGTTTTTAGACTGCAGTATTATAGTTTTCCAAATTTCACTATAATAGCAGCATGTTCCAAAGAAAATTAAAATCCCCTATTATGGCTGGAGAAATTTAAAGGAATAAGTCAGAACTTTACCTTTATAACATCCCTGGTATGACTAAAACCACAACAATGAGAAAATGTTCATGGAGATACTAACACATATATGAGCACCAACATCATGAAATATTATTAAGTATTTGGCCAAATCTCTTAGACACTTCTTACAAAGAATTTGATAGACAAACTTTCAGCAAAAATTCAAAAGATTATAAATCCCTATGTGGGAACAGCTTCAAGAAATGATTTTTTTTTCAAGTTAAAAACATAAGTATTAACACACTTAAAACGTGTTACCAGGAAGTGATCTTGACTTACATATCCACACAACACTGAGGCTTTACTGCACCTGCAGCATCAACGACAACATACTTATTTGGAGTAGTACACAAAACTGAAAGAAAAAGTCACAATGGGCATTAGTGGTTTTTTTTTTTTAGATTAGTTTCTATAAGTAAAAAATTAGTAGGGACCAGTTAAAAACCCAGAAAACATAGCTAAGAGACTTACCTTTGAACTTTAAGGCAAACTCATAGGGATTGTACAGTGTCAACACTTGCTTATGTGTTGACTGATCATCTGCATAAAATATGAGCTCCGTGGGGAACACGAAAACAGGAAGATTTCCTTCCACTAACTCTGGTTGTCTTTTTTGTTGATGCATTGGCACTGAATCCCCCTTGCTGTGGTTTCTGTTTTTACACTCTCAAATCTATTTTGGATTTTTCTTAGATTGATTTAAAAACTCCAAAGCATTTTGGCAATCTAGAAATAGAAGGAGAAAGCAAGAAGAAAAGTGAATGATCCCAATTTTCATTAATCTATAGCCCCTCCACAAAAAGCATATTTAGCATGCATTAAAATAGGCCTCCAAATCAGCCGGGTGCAGTATCTCATGCCTGTAATCCCAGCACTTTGGGAGGTCGAGGCAGGCAGATCACTTGAGGTCAGGATTTCGAGACCAGCCTGGTTAACATGGTGAAACCCTCTGTCTACTAAAAATACAAAAATACAAAAATTAGCCGGGTGTGGTGATGTGCCTGTAGTCTCAGCTACTCAGGTGGCTGACGCAGGAGAATTGCTTGAATCTGGGAGGTAGAGGTTGCAGTGAGCCGATATCGCACCACGTCACTCCAGCCTGGGCTACAGAGGGAGGCTCCGACTCAAAAAAAAAAAAAAAAAAAAAAAAGTCCCCAAAGTACTTAAACATGCCTTTTGACTTTTTCCCTTGACTTACATAGCTTTTACCAAATTATACAAAGAGGTTTATACATGCTCCTTTCACACTGAGGATTTCAACCTATGGTAAATTATCTAAATACTCAGAGGAATAAAGAAGTCTTTTTCAAATTAACGACCCCCTTTCAAAGAGGTGAGATCAAAGGGATATCACCCTTTTTAAACCTCAGATTTTTTGAAAAGTAGAATAAATTAAGTATAATCACAACTGATTTTGCATGAGTCCAGCAGAATTCTTAAAGACTAAAAAATAAACACAAAGTAAGTTTCCATGATTTCTGGGAGAAAACCATGAGAATCACTTTTACGCTTGTGTCAACAATACTTTATTTAGTGCCTTCTTGGCAGCATGGGTGGGAGATTTCTTTTATTCTTTTTTCTGCTGAAGCCAGAAACAAGCTAAAATGTCTTGAAAGAAGGCCGAATGGCAACACATGCTAAGCAGTCCTTGGAATTTTTTTATGAAAATGTGAAGTCAGTAAGTAGGCTTTGGCATGTGAGTGGCACTGTGCCTCTCCCACCTACATCAAGTACACATGCTTTGTGAGAGCTATTCTCCTCCAACTTCAGAGGCTTTTTTGGATTCCCTCTGTGTTCTTGAATATGTTCCAGATAGCTATAACTGACAGAAGTCTGAATGCCTGATAAGTGTGATGTTTCTCTATTTCCTAATCTCATTTAAATCAATATTCTTATTTACCAAGCACATCAAGTGTGCCTTTTTTTTTTTTTTTTTTTTTTTTTTTTAAGAGACAGGTTCTCCGTATGTTACCCTGGTTGGATACGAACTCCTGGCCTCAAGCAATCCTCCTGACTCAGCCTCCAGAGTAGCTGCGACTATAGGCATGCCCTCACAATTGAAGCATGGCTTTTAAAAATAAAATGCAAAAGCTAAAACATACGATCAAAGAAAACCTCTGATTTTCACCCTGTAGATCACACCTTTAAAACAGACTATAAGCCACTTAACAGTTTCAAGTTCAGGTTCTCATACATTCAAAGAGAAATAAAACAAATCAATGAATTATTTGGTTTTACCAGCTACTGAGGCACATATGCTCTGCTTCTGACAGAGGCCTTTCCAACTTCTATCAAACAGGAGCTGTGTAATCACGTATATGTATGCAAATGTTTATTCTTTTCTTTCAGCTGGACATCTATTTTATGCCAGGAACTATGTCAGAGCTGAGCAGAGATACAAAGATGAATAATGCACAGGCTCTACCCTCAAGAAGTTGAAGTCTAATTGACAAGACAAAAATATTGAAGCTACCTCAAATATAATGCATACCATGGTATATATAGTGCTAGAGAATCAGAAGACTACATAAGTAATTCTACCTGGAAGAAAGGCCAGGAGTTGGCTGGGTGCAGTTGCTCACGCCTGTAATCCCAGCACTTTGGGAGGCCGAGGCAGGCAGATCACTTGTGGTTAAGAGTTAGAGACCATCCTGGCCAACATGGTGAAACCCCGTCTCTACTAAAAATACAAAAATTAGCCAGGCATGGTAGTGTGTGCCTATAATCCCAGCTACTCAGGAGGCTGAAACAGAAGAATTGCTTGAACCCAGGAGGCAAAGGTTCCAGTGAGCCGAGATTGTGCCAACGTACTCCAGCCTGGGTGACAGTACAAGACTCCATCTTGGGAAAAAAACAAACAAAAAAACCTGTTCCTGAAGATAGAAACAAACAAAAAATGATAAATTCATCTGTATAACTTTTTAAATTCTGCATGGCAAAAAAACTTTGTGAGCAAAGCCCAAAAGAACATTTGCAATCCATATCATGGGCAATAACTTCCCTACTATATGGAGGGCCTATGAACTACTGAGAAAAAGACAACTCAATATAAAAGTATATGCAATTATTGCTTTTCAATTAAAACTACAACAAATTTCCAGATATAAAAGGTATAAAGAGAAATAAGAATTTTTAACTACAACAAAAAAATGAGCAAACTATAATATTTCATCAAAAAGGGACATAAAAATTCTCCTTGAACTTACAAAAGGATGTTTAACCTCACTCACAATAAAGTAAATGCAAACTAAAGCCATACTACGACACAATTTTTTACCTGTCCCGTTAGTAAAACTCAAACTGTGATAGCACATCATGGGAGCAATCAAGCATGTGCTTACACTGTTTGTGAGGAGGTGAATTGGCATAACCACTGTATCTGCCAAATTAAATGCACACATCCTCAGATCCAGAGATTCTATGTCTAGGGATTTATCTGGCTTATATATTCCCCTTGTGTGAAGTCATGTAGGTGAAAGGTTTTTTTTCTCTGCAATGCTGAGGGTTAAATAAAATAATTTATGTGAAACAACATGGAAAAGACCTTGGCACTCAGTAAGAGCTAGTTTTTTTGTTGTTAATAGTAAAAGATTGGAAACAAGCCAGGCGCGGTGGCTCACACCTATAGTCCTAGAGCTTTGGGAGGCCGAGGTGGGCAGATCACCTGAGGTCAAGAGTTTAAGACCAGCTCGGCCAACATGGCGAAACCCCATCCCTGCTAAAAATACACAAATCAGCCAGGAGTGGTGGTGTGTGCCTGTAATCCCAGCTACTCGGGAGGCTGAGACAGTAGAATCTCTTGAACCTGGTAGATGGAGGGAGGTTGCAGTGAGCTGAGATTATGCCACTGCACTCCAGCCTGGGCGACAGAGTGAGACTCAATTAAATAAAGTATAGTCTATCCATTCATTGAGATACCAGATATCAAGAGGAGACTCTGTGTAGCTGGAGATGGACTGATCTTCAAGATGTAGTGTTAAGTGAGAAATGCAAGGAGCAGTGCAGTGTGTAACAAATGCTGCCATTTGTATAAAAAGGGAGATAAAAGAATATGTAAACCTATTCTCTTGGATATGGGTGAAATTCTTTGGAAGGATATCCACATTTGTCCATGGAGAGAAAAACTAAGCCGCTAGAGATGGGGTGGGAAGAATTCTTCTCTGGATACCCTTTTGTATCTTTTGAATTCTGACAGTCTTTGAATACTTATTTTTTAAGAAATCAAATTAAGTAACAACTCTACTAGGTAGGGCCTATTTTGAAAAAAGTGCCTGTTTTGAAACACAAGAGGAAATTTAGAAACAACGTGTGAAAAATCTCTGTTGGTGGAGAGGTGGGGGGCGGGGGGGGGAAGAAAAATCTCTGTTAAGTGTATTTTCTAATTTATAATCCTCTAAAAACACTGAAAACCTTAAACTATTGGCTAAATAGAAAAATTTTCATTTTCTAAAATAATTTACATGCAACAGAAACTCAATGAGAAAAACAAAGATTTAAGATAACCTGCAAACTTAACATGTTTAACTCTAACGTGAAAGTATTTGTTTTAAAAGAGTATGAAATTGTTCATAAATCTGACTGGGAAGTCAAAATTCACCACACAGACAAGTGCTAAACTCTTGGTTCTAACTTTAAGCAGAAGTTAGTCAACAGAAGTCAAAGTAGAAATTTTACTTTTACTATCTTCGAATAATGGCATGGTAGAAATTCCTTTTACTTTTAATTTCAAAGCCTTCTGTGTCTCAGTTTCAAAGTCCTGCCTCAGCTGGGCGTGCTGCTCATGCCTGTAATCCCAGCACTTTGGGATGGTGAAACCCTGTCTGTCTAAAATACAAAAATTAGCTGGGCGTGGTAGTGCACGCCTGTAATCCCAGCTACTCAGGAGGCTGAGGCAGGAGAATTGCTTGAATCTGGGAAGTAGAGGTTGCATTGAGCTGAGCTCACACCACTTAACTCCAGCCTGGGTGACAGAGTGAGACTCCGTCTCAAAAAACAGTTCGTATTTTTAGTAGAGACGGGGTTTTGCCATGTTGGCCAGACTGGTCTCGAACTCCTGGCCTCAAGAGATCTGCCTGCCTCGGCCTCCCAAAGTGCTGGGATTACAGGCGTGAGCCACTGCGCCCGACCAGGGAGGGGAAATTTGAATTAGGTTTTGAAAAATGAGTAAAATTTTGCTGTCCAGAGAGGAAGAATGGGGCAAAGCTTAGTTATTAATGCCCTGATGAATAGTTCCCGACAACTATAGCTGTTTCATAATCAGGAAAAGAGTGTGTGCAATTAAGTAAGTGAAATTGTCTCTTGATTTTTCTTTATATATATATGAAAAAAAGTCCTGCCTCCCTGATGCTGACTACCACACATGCCCTAATCTGTAGCCACTGTCCCTGCTTATCAAGAAGATCAGAGTTCGTGCAAAGGATGATCCAAAATTCACGTCACAATCAATTCTGCATTGTTTTGTGTTTCCTTTTCAGTTTTATAAAGAAAAATCAAGAGACAATTTCACTTACTTAATTGCACACACTCTATTCCTGATTATGAAACAGCTATAGTTGTCGGGAACTATTCATCAGGGCATTAATAACTAAGCTTTGCCCCATTCTTCCTCTCTGGACAGCAAAATTTTACTCATTTTTCAAAACCTAATTCAAATTTCCCCTCCCTGGCCGGGCGCAGTGGCTCACGCTTGTAATCCCAGCACTTTGGGAGGCCGAGGCAGGCAGATCGCTTGCGGCCAGGAGTTCGAGGCCAGCCTGGCCAACATAGCAAAACCCTGTCTCTACTAAAAATGCAAAAAAAAAAAAAAATTAGCTGGCTGTGGAGGTGCACACATGTAATCTCAGCTACTCGGGAGGCTGAGGCGGGAGAACCACTTGAACCAGGGAGGCAGAGGTTGCAGTGAGCTGAGATGGCGTCACCGCACTCCAGCCTGGGTAACAGAGCAAGACTCAAAAAGAGAAAAACAATTCCCCCTCCCTGTGGCATTCCTCTACTACGGTGATCGCCATCTCCATGGATCTCACCAATTTTATGATACTTTTAATGTACTTACTGTATGAATTGAATTCCTTTTTGAGACATGATCTTTCTCTGTCACTCAGACTAGAGTACAGTGGCACAATCTCAGCTAACTGCAGCCTCAAACTCCTGGGCTCAAGTGATTCTTCCACCTCAGTCTCCCAAGTAGCTGGGACCACAGATATGTACCACCACTCCTGGCTAATTTTTTAAAAATTTTATCGTAGAGACAGGGTCTCCCTATGTTGTCCAGGCTGGTCTTGAACTCCCGAAAGGAAGCCATCCTCCCACCTCAGCCTCCAAAAGTGCTGAGATTACAGGCATGAGCCACTGCACCCAGCCAAAATGGAATATTTTGACATTTGTTTTGTGTGCATTGATTCTGACTCCTCAATCAGATGTTAGGCATAAGACCATCTTGCTTTTTGTGGGATGCTTTTGTTTTTTGCACCCCTCATAGGCCCAAAGTCAGTGCTGGGCACTTAGCAGATAGCTAAAAGCTTATCAGTTATACTACAGATGTCTACTAATGACTGTCTTCTCCACTGGGGAACACCCCCCTCCACCCCGCACCGCGCCGCGCCCTCGCCCATCACAGCTGAACACACTTTGTCCATACAAGACAAGCAAGGGATCCTAATTAGAGGAGCAGGAAGTCTTAGGTGGCTGCTCACCATGGGTTGGGGTAAGAGGACAGCAGAGAGGATCAGCACTCCCAATTGCCTCTCTTCAACTCTTCTCCCCTCCCCTCCTTCTGTTTCCCTCTGATTTCCCCTGGCTCTTCAGTGCCTAACTGTGCCAGCAAACATTTAGAAACCTGAGGCTCCAACATACTTCCAACCTCACAGGCAGAGATCTGGTGATACGGGAAACTGTCTTGTCTTCCTCCCCTGTACCAAAGGCACAGAAAAGCAATCCTGAATGAAATTATAAAGAAAACCTTATGTGTGCACACCACCTTGTGACCAGTTTGCAAACTACTTTGCGACAAAAAGCAGCATAAACAGAGATCTTCACACACGCCTGCCACTACCATCAATCCAGGGAGACCAGCACCCCAAAGTATGATGATTTTCTCCATTTTCCTCACTTTGCATTGACCAGAGGAAGGAAAAGACCTTGAGATAAATAGGAATCCATTTCACCACCATACATACAAAACTTAGAGACTGTTAAGTTGCACTGAAGCCGCTTTCATAGCATTTTCTCATTTGTACCCCGCAACCTGTTTTTGGAAAGAGGAGGCTGCAAGAAGCAAGTGAAATAAGTGGTTCGAAGTTTGAAAACAGTTAAGGATGATTCGAAGTACAGTCTTCACCCAGAAACTGGCAACCCATTTGCTTGGTCAGTGTACCAGCTACTTAACTATCTTTCCCTGGGTCTTGCTGTTTACTCTGATTAAGGTTCCCAGCTCCACCTTCAGGTCAGCTCCCTTTTATCTGGGCACAGGGGCTATCTCCTTCTTCCATACTCTGTGCATCCCGTGCCAATGGCCAACTACATATTAAATCGTTAAGAGCAATATGTTCTTTTCCTTTAGTCTCACTAGTATTAAAACGTCCTTCCCTCACACTTCATAAACTCAATTGTCCTCTGAATTGCCAGTATTGTTTATTAGGGTTTCTAATGGCTGGCATTTTCCTAAAGTCATAAGAAGTGACATTCTAATGTTTACTTTCTACTTTAATGCTCATTGCTTAATATTTGGCAATTTTGTTTATATATTACATGCATATATTTTTTAGATGGAGTCTTGCTCTGTCACCAGGCTGGAGTACAGTGGCACAATCTTGGCTCACTGCAACCTCTGCCTCCCAGTTCAAGTGGTAATTCTGCCTCAGCCTCCCGAGTAGCTGGGACTACAAGCACGCACCACCACGCCCAGCTAATTTTTGTATTTTTAGTAGCAATGGGGTTTCACCATGTTGGCCAGGATGGTCTCGATCTCTTGACCTCGTGATCCACCCACCTCAGCCTCCCAAAGTGCTGGGATTACAGGTGTGAGCCACTGCACTCAGCCTGTTTTTATATATTTTCTAGATTTTTGGTATGCTTTGCTATTTTAACTAATGGGATTGACTGCTATAAAGCATATGTACTGATTGGCTAGTCCATATTCAAGATTTAAAAGTTGAGTAGTATACATTTCAAGATTAAAGGAAAGAATACCCTAATGTCTTTTTGAAAACACTTCATGTTTTCAAATGTGTTATTTACAACCTGGTTATAATTAATGTGTTATTTCCATGTTTTACAATATCTCAATATGTCCTCATTTATTTCAAAATTTGCACATCTCAAAGCAAAATCCACATTATATGATTATATATATATATATATATATGTTGCTACATGTAGCACTGAGAAGTTTTAGAATCACAAATTCATGGCCAGGCACCGTGGCTGACGCCTGTAATCCCAGCACTTTGGGAGGCCGAGGCAGGTAGATCACCTGAGGTTAAGAGTTCAAGACCAACCTGGCCAACATGGTAATACCCGGTCTCTACTAAAAATACAAAAATGAGCCAGGCATGGTGGTGGGCACCTATAATCCCAGCTACTTGGGAGGCTGAGGCAGGGGAACCTTGAGCCCAGGAAGCAGAGGTTGCAGTGAGCCAAGATTGCATCACTGCACTCCAGCTTGGGCAACAGAGTGAGACAATGTCTCCAAAAAAAAAAAAAAAAAAAAAAAAAAGAATCACAGATTCAACAAACATTTCCTCAGCACATATATATGAGGCACTGTGCTAGGGAATATGGGGACAAGATGAAAATATTTTGTCAGCCCTCCAAAAACTGGGAGTAGCAGGAAAAACAGATATACAGCAGTAACTAGGATATGATGAGAAGTGTTAAACTGTTGATAGATACAAAGTGCTCTGGGAGCATAAAGAAAGTGATCATCTGCCTTAAGGCTAGTCTGCAGTAGAAGTGGAGGGCAAGGTGAATTCCAGGAAGAATGTGTGTAGCAGCACAAAAGGGATGTTTAAAATAAGCTTTGGCATACGGTTACAACTAGCATATATGGGAGGAGTGGCAAGAAATTCAGCTAGAAAGGTAAGTTAGAGGCAGATTGTGAAAGATTTTGTGAACGTTTGGGGGTTTAGACTTGATTCCGTATGCCAGTGGTTCTGGCTTGTTAGAAACACAAATTCTTAGTTCTCACCCTAGGCCTACTGAATCAAGAAATTCTGGGATTGGGGCCCAGCCATCTGTTTTAACAAGTCTTCCAGGTGATTCTGATCCACACTAAACTTTAAGAACCACTGCTGCGGGCAGTGGGAAACCACCTAAGGATCTTCTCTTTTAAATATAGGGACAAGGTCTCACTATGTTGCCCAGGCTGGTCTCGAACTCCTGACCAAGTGATCTGCCCCTCCTTGGCCTCCCAAAGCACTGGGGTTACAAGCATAACCACAATTGTGCTTGGCCTTAAGGACTTTAAGCAGGGAACTGATCTAATAAGATTTGAAGTAGGAAAGGGTTGCCGTTGACCATTCAACCACAACACCTGACTCCTGAGTAGTTACCATAAAAAATAAAAAATTGGCCGGGTTTGATGGCTCACGGCTGTAATCCCAGCACTTTGGGAGGCCGAGACGGGCAGATCACTTGGTCAGGAGTTTGAGGCCAGCCCAACCAATATGATGAAACCCCATCTCTGCGAAAAATACAAAAATTAGCCAAGCATGGTGGCATGTACCTGTAATCCCAGCTACTTGGGAGGCCAAGACAGGAGAATTGCTTGAACCAGGGAGGGAGAGGTTGCAGTGAGCCGAGATCACACCATTACACTCCAGCCTGGGCAACAAGAGCAAAACTCCGTCTCAAAAATAAAGAAATAAAAATAAACTGTCGAATGAATGTGGCATGAAGAAATGATGAGGGCCTAGGCCAAGGGTTCAGAAATGGTGAAGAAACAGATTTTTAGAGATGTTTTACATGTGACCCAATTCAACCAAGTGACTAGGATATATCCACACAAAGGTGTGACTGAAATGGTTTTTATATAAAAGAAACCTGTAATAGTGTGGAATATATTAACTGCTAGGCTTGAAAAAAGTGGTCCTCATAGAACCTGGAAAAAGGGGAGTTCAAGAGCAAGTTGTTTGTGTTTCTATATAGTCAAGAGCAAAGCTTGCCTTGGCTTGCACATGAGTCTTCTGGTCTGTTTGACAGTTCTCCTTCTCACTGAGAGTTAGTAAATTGTCATTCATGCTCACAGGAATCTTTTGAGTTAGCTTGGTGTGAATCGATCAGTGAGACTGACAATTTCTGGATGTGCCAATGAAATGTTGAACCTGGAAAAGCTGAAAACCAGACATTGGTTCTGGTGATGTAACCAAGGTACTGCTCAAGTAAGACACTACTACAGCCTTCCTTTTTAAAAAAGAATTCTAACTTCATACATAGTCTGTCTAATTCAGGAAGAAGCTGGAATGAGTAAAAGAATCAGACTTTGTTCTCTGCCCTGAAGGTCAAGAAAGTGAACTGAAGCTGTTATTTCTAATTTTGGAGGCAGGATTTAGCTGAGGCCATCTTCGATTTCCTTATGAAGAGAGGTATAGGTCAACCTATATGGTTAATATACATAATGAGAACTCTGCAGGGTGCAATTCCTATTTCTTTTTCTTTTTTTGAGATGGAGTTTCAATCTTGTTGCACAAGCTGGAGTGCAATGACATGATCTGGGCTCACTGCAACCTCCACCTCCCAGGTTCAAGTGATTCTCCTGCCTCAGCCTCCTGAGTAGCTGGGATTACATGCATGAGCCACCATGCCCGGCTAATTTTGTATTTTTAGTAGGAATGGGGTTTCTCCATGTTGGCCAGTCTGGTCTCAAACTCCCTCAGGTGATCCACCTGCCCTGGCCTACCAAAATGCTGAGATTACAGGCGTGAGCCACCATGCCTGGCTGGAGTGCAGTGGCATGGCCTCAGCTTAATGCAGCTTCAACCTCCCAGGTTCAAGTGATCTTCCCACCTCAGCCTCTTGAGTAGCTGAGACCACAGGTGCCAAGCCAGTATGCCCAGCTAATTAAAACAAAAGAAATTATTTTTGGCCGGGTGTAGTAGCTCATGCCTGTAATCCCCACACTTTGGGAGGCCGAAGCAGGTGGATCACCTGAGGTCAGGAGTTCAAGAGAAGCCACAAGCCTGGCCAACATGATGAAACCCCGTCTCTACTAAAAATACAAAAATTAGCTGGGTGTGGTGGTGGGCGCTTGTAATCCTAGGTACTTGGGAGACTGGGCAGGAGAATTGCTTGAACCCAGGAGGTGGAGGTAGAAGGCCAAGCGTGGTGGCCCATGCCTGTAATCCCAGCTTTGGGATTACTTTGGGAAGCCAAGGTGGGCAGACAGCTTAAGACCAGGAGTTTGAGACCAGCCTGGGCAAACATGGTGAAACCCCATCTCTACAAAAATTACAAAAGTTGCGGCCGGGTGCGGTGGCTCACGCCTGTAATCTCAGCACTTTGGGAGGCTGAGGCGGGAGGATCACCTGAGGTCAGGAGTTCAAGACCAGCCTGGCCAACATGGTGAAACACTGTCTTAAAAAAAAAAAAAAAAAAAAATTACAAAAGTTGGCCAGGCATGGTGGCTCATGCCTATAAACATAGCACTTTGGAAGGCCGAGGTGGGCAGATCACTTGAGGTCAGGTGTTCAAGACCAGCCTGGCCAGCATGGTGAAACCCAGTCTCCACTAAACATAAAAATAAGCTGGTCATGGTGGTGCATGCCTGTGATCCCAGCTAATTGGGAGGCTGAGGCAGGAGAATCGCTCGAACCTGGGAGGTGGAGGCTGCAGTGAGCCAAGATCATGCCACTGAACCCCAGCTTGGGTGACAGAGCGAGACTCCGTTTCAAAAAAGTAGTAATAATACAGAAGTCAACTGGGAGTTGTGGTGGTATGTCAGTAGCCCCAACTACTAGAGAGGCTGAGGCGGGAGATCGCTTGAGCCCGGGAGGCAAATGTTGCAGTGAACTCACATTGCCCCACTGTACTCCAGGCCTGGGCCACAAAGCAAGACCCTGTCTCCAAAAAAAGATGTTTTTTGTAGACATGTAAAATGTCTCTATATTCCATTTTAAACTTCTTTAAAAACTGAAAAAGAATAGTAGCAAGTTACTTTATTGGCCTATTAGGGAATGGAATAGTTTTTCTGATAATTTCTTAACTGTTTTCAGAAAATGGAGTTAAATGTAAAATCTAAGAAAAAATTAAACACTTGGGAAGTAAATGTGGACGAACAATTTATGGAAGAAGCATACATTGTTTTACAAACTATTTGATCTGTTTTGTATTTTTGCCTATAAAGGAGTAACTTTATACTGAATATGTGTCCATTACATTTAATTATATGTTATTAATACAAGTATAGGGAATCTATCACAGCTATCCTTCCAGAGTTGAAAAATTCCAAACTTTCGTAGTATTTGAGTAAACCTGTTGTTTTGAGAGTTCAAGAAATGCTTCAGAAACTAGTTTAGTCTCGCATCCTGATTGGGTATGTAGATGTGAACAACTTGAAAGACACATTTGGCCCCATTTCCTGTTTTCCAAACTTCTCACTACCAATTATAACTGTAATCTAAAAGTTGGCATCCACTCCGTATTTAATATCCTGTATATCGTATTTTCTAGGCAGAGATTTTCCAGTACTTAGAGGAAGCGTGGATAAGATCTTCACCGAGAACGTTATTAAATCCCATGTGTGCCTTGCGTGAAAAAGTAGACTTTCCCCTTTCTGTCTGGAATTCACATTAAGAACGCAATGCACTCCGAAAGTACAGGACTGCTTTTAGGCAAGATCCAAAGGACCCAATTTTTCACGTTTGCGTCCTCTTCTTATTTCCCTCAAAGGTAAATTTTCACTTAGTATTTGTCCTCTGGTTCCCCGACGGGAGATCTCTCCCATTCTACTGGGGCAGAACTGCTACTTCAGCCGGGGAGGGCAGATGTTAATTACTTTCCTTCAAAGGGGGAAACTGCGGAGAACTGATTAACGGCTGGAGGGCTGGAGAGGGAGTAAAAAATGGTCTGCCCTAGGACTTCAGCTCCACCTGATTGGGGCCCAGCCTTCCCAGCCCTCGTCCCCACACCGGCCGCTCCATGTGAAACCGATCATGTGAGCCTGTTTACAGCAGAGCAGCTGGTGCAACCATCAGGATCCGTGCAGAGGTCCAGGGAAGGGGAAGGATATAGGCCACGCACCCCCTACACCCTACCCCATTATTCCAAGAAGGCGTTCGCTCTCCCGCCCCGCCTCTCCACCCCACTTTCATCTCCCTCCAGCCAAAGAGAGCAAAGCCGAGGATATCCCGGGACGCTTCGCTCCAGCCCAGCCGATTTCCATCCAGTTGCTCGCTGGGGCGACCGGCTGAGCTGGAGGAAGGGCGAGGACCGTGTCACCCCAAACAGAGAGTCAACCTCTCTCCCCCAGCCCTCCTCTCTGCGTCCACCAAAGAGTTGTCCCTAGAGCCGCATCCCCGGGGCAACCAAACTCCGCTGGGCAGGCACCGAGAGGCTCCCGAGCCTGCCTTTGCCCAAGCAGGAGCGAGCCACACAGTAGCTGACCAGACCCCAGGGCCGGGCGCTGCGGGCGGAGGGTCCACTGCCAGGCACACACGGGACAGGAAAAAACCCCCGCCGCCTCCTCCCTGCCGCCCACCCGCATCCCGGCGCCACGGAGCCCCGCTGTCAATTACAGAGCCAAGCTCCGGCTGTGGGGATGGGTCATTCTTGGGCGGGGGGCTCTCAGCCACGTAACTTCCACGTTTTCCCGAAGTCAGAGGAAGTGGGTGACGGGACGGTGGGGGACTCTCACCTCGGCAACACCGGCTTCCTCGGAAAGCAGCTGCGACTGCTCCTCCGCTCCTTTGTCAGCTTCTCTAGGCTGCACTGCCTGCTGGGATACCGGAGGACTCAAATGCCACTTCTCTCCGCCCTCGAGGATGAGCCGCGGTTTGGGGGTGGGAGGCGGGAAGGAGAAGAGGTGGAGCCGGGGGCGGGGCCGGAGCCCGGGACAGGGCTTTGGTCTTGCCACCTGGCCTCTTGGGTTTCTTCCTTGATACTCCAAACATCTTCCTTCTCTGTCCTCTGCTCTTTCCGTCCCCTGCCGTCTCCCCTAGAAGAGACAGCCTGGAGGCTCTCACAGAGGGTTCTCGCCCTCTCTGCGCTCGTTAGGCAGTCCCTCTTGCCTCCTGTCCTGTCTCACTGCCCTGCACACAGGCATCCAGTGACTACTCAAGGCTGGTGGTTTCCATTAATGTTCTGAGACATGTCTTATTGATCGCCTTTGCCTCCACCCCATCCTCAGAACCTCTTTAGGCCCCATGACTTTTTGCTTGGACTCCTTCAGTAGCCTCCTATTTGGACTCTACTTCCACTCTTACCTCAGTCTAAACAATCTCCCAGACAGCAGACAGAGGGATTGATCTAAGATGTACACATGGCCCACGTTACTTTTCTCCTTAAAACCTTTCGGTCTCAACAGAACCTATAACACCTTAGCATGGATATAAAGTGGGCCAAGGCGGGTGGATTCCTTGAGGTCAGGAGTTCAAGACCAGCCTGGGCAACATGCTGAAACCCCATTTCTACTAAACATACAAAAATTAGTCGGGTGTCGTGGCTCACGCCTGTAATTCCAACACTTTGGGAAGCCGAGGCAGGCAAGTCACTTGAAGCCACGAGTTCAAGACCAGCCTGGCCAACATGACAAACACCATCACTACTAAAAATACAAAAATTAGCCAGGTGTGGTGGTGCATGCCTGTAGTCCCAGCTATTCCGGAGGCTGAGGCATGAGAATCGCTTGAATCTGGGCAGTCCCAGACTGTAGTGACCCAATATTGTGCCACTTAACTCCAGCTTGGGTGTCAGAGCCAGATGCTCTCTCTCTCAAAAAAAAAAAAAAAAAAAAAAAAAAAAAAAAGTGAGACATAGAGGTTGTACATATTTTCAGAGTTCAACTGATATTTTGATATGTTCATATAATGTGTAACAGTCAAATCAGGGCAATTAGAATACCCATCACCTCAGAAATGTATGTTTATGCTGAGAAAATTTAATTTTTTCTCTTCAACCTATTTTGAAATATACGATAAATTACTATAAACTATAGTTACCCTACTGAAGTATCGAATACTAGCTGTCATTCCTTCTGAAACTATAAGACTACTAGAAAAACATACTGAGAGGCTGGGCGCGGTGGCTCACGCCTGTAATTTCAACCCTTCGGAAGGCTCAGGCAGGCACATCACGAGGATCGAGACCATCCTGGCCAACATGGTGAAACCCTGTCTCTACTAAAACTACAAAAATTAGCTGGGCATGGTGGCATGCACCCGTAATGCCAGCTATTCAGAAAGCTGAGGCAGGAGAATCCCTTGAACCAGGGATTCGGAGGTGCAGTGAGCCAAGATCATGCTTCAGGATAGGGCAAATATTTTGGGGGTAAGACTGCAAAAGCACAGACAACAAAAGCAGAAATAGACAAATGGAATTACATCAAGCTAAAGAGCTTCTGTACAGTAAAGGAAACAAAGAGAAGAGATAATCTACCAAATGAGAAAAGATATTTGCGATCTTGGCTCACTGCAGCCTCAACCTTTTGGGATCAAGTCATCTTCCCACCTCAGCCTCCTGAGTAGCTGGGACTATAGGCGCATGCACTCATGGCTGATTTTTGTATTTTCAGGAGAGATGGGGTTTCCCCATCTCGAACTCCTGGCCTCAAGTGATCCACCCACCTTGGCCTCCCAAAGTGCTGAGATTACAGACGTGAGCCACCAAGCCTGGCCTGGAGGTCATTATCTTAAGTGAAATAAGCCAAAGACAGAAAAACAAATATTGAAATTTACTCGTTGTGGGAGTAAAAACGTGGATCTCATAAAGATAGATAGTAGAGTGGCAGTTATTAGAGTTTGGGCATGGGGAGGGGAGAAGGGGGCATTGAAGACAGGTTGATTAATGGGTACAAATATTTTCTCCCATTCTGTAGATTGTCTCTTCACTTTGTTGAATGTTTCCTTTGCTGTACAGAAACTCTTAAGCTTGATGTAATCCCATTCATCTATTTTTGCTTTTGTTGTCTGTGCTTTGGCAGTCTTACTCAAAAAAATATTTGCCCTGAAGCATTTCTTCAATATGTTCTTCTTCTTTTTTAATTTTTGAGACACGGTCTTGCTCTGTCCTTGGTCACCAGGCTGGGAGTGCAGTGGTGCGATCTTGGCTCACTGCAACCTCTGCCTCCCAGGTTCAAGCGATTCTCCTGCCTCAGCCTCCCGAGTAGCTGTGATTACAGGCGCCCGCCACCGTGCCTGACTAATTTTTGTATTTTGTTTTTAGTAGAGATGAGGTTTCACCATGTTGGTCAAGCTGGTATCAAACTCCTGACCTCAGGTGATCCACCCATCTCAGCCTCCCAAAGTGCTGGAATTACAGGCATGAGCCACCGCACCTGGCCTCCAATGTTTTTCTTGTAGTTTCATAGTTTCAGGTCTTAGATTTAAGTCTTTATTTTTACTTGACTTTTGTATATGGTGAGAAACAGAGGTCTAGCTTCATTTTTCTGCATGTGGTTATCCAGTTTTCCTTGAACAATTTATTGAAGAGGCTGTTCTTTCCCCAAGGTATGTTCTTGGCACCTTTTTTCAAAAATGAATTGGCTGTAAATGCATGGACTTTTTCCAGGGTTCTCTATTCTGTTTAATTGGTCTACGGGTCTGTATTTATGCTGGTAGCATGCTATTTTGGTTACTATGGCTTTGTAAAGTATATTCTGAAGTAAGGCAGTGTGATGCCTACAGCTTTGTTCTTTTTGCTCAGGATCTCTGCAATCCTCTTCTTTTTTAAAAAAATATGGAATGCTTCATGAATCTGTGTGTCATCCTTCCGCAGGGGCCATGCTAACCTTCTCTGTGTTGTTCCATTTGTAGTATATGTGCTGCCAAAGCAAGCACTACAATCCTACACTCTAGCCCAATACATTTGGACATCCATGTCTGATTTGTCCCAGCAGGGTCTGGGACAAATCAACTGGCACTGGCTACATCAAATACTCTCCCTTGGAAGGAGGCCACACTGTCAGTAACTTTCATAGGCTCCTTGGAGTATAATTAAAGGTAGAATTATCAAAATTAAATTGTATTGATGTTCAGAGGAAGAGTAAGGTCAAGTGTTGACTGATCCCCTCTCCATAAGAAAAAGGCCCAAAGAATTCTCCCCAGTTGCCCACCCAAGCTGCCAGTAGATCTTCCTTAGGCTCATGCCTCTGATACCTTTGTTCACAGATTTCCTCAATTTATAATGCCCTTCTCTGTCTTTGGAATACCTATTTATCTTTCCAGGCCCAATGGAAATGCTCCTTCCTCCAATAACCTTCCAGGTTAGTTAGAGAACTATTAACTCCTGCTCCATCACCATAGAATGTTGCTTATTCTGCTTTGCAATTCTTCTTAACTTGAGTAATCACTAGTCACGTGTATATCTTCCTTTCTCTTCTACTTAGACTATGAATTCTTCAGGCTGCCAGCACAATGCCTGATCCAGAAACGACATTAATACCATTTGATGAAATAAAATCCTTCGTCTCCACTGCATCTGAAGCCCTAAGTAGGCCCAGAAAGGATCCCAGGCAAGGCCTCATACAACAACCACACACCCTTCCCTAGGACATCACCAACTTGACCTGGCCACTTGTCGCTTTTGCAAACACAAACTGGTTAGGCAGCAGGGCATTGCAAAATGATGAAGGCTTGTTCTTCCCTTGCAGGTCAGACTGGTTTGTAGTATAATATGTGGTTGTGGAAAATGTAACTGGTACAGCTCACGTAAGAAACCAGTATAGAAAAATTGTATGGTGCCATAAAAGACAATTGAATTTCCAAAAGGAGACATATTTGCCACCTCTAGGAGTCTTCTGACTCCTGTTTGCTTTAGATTACCCTTGGGCTCGACATCCCTTCAGATCTTATAAATTGGAAGATTTCTTCTTTTGCAAAAATGGGCATCTTGCTTTGTGTTGTTCTTACATCATTTAAGATACATTTGCTTTCTTTCCAATTATATCACAAGTTACACTCCAGCAGGGTTTCCTCATTTCTAAAATGGAGACAAGAATCCTTGGCCTACACAGTTTACCAGGCTCTTAGGAGGTTCTAATGTGGTAATGTATATGGAATAGGTCAGTGTTCCCCAACCTTTTTTGGCACCACTGACTGGTTTCGTGGAAGTCAGTTTTTTCATGGATGGGGGTGGGGGTTGGTTTTGGGATTAAACTGCTCCACCTCAGATCATCAGGCATTAGATTCTCATAAGGAGCGTGCAACCTAGATCCCTCCCATGTGCAGTTCACAATTGAGTTTGCACTCCTGTGAGAATCTAATGCTGCCACTGATCTGACAGGAGGTGGAGCTCAGGTGGTAATGCTTGCCCATCCATGGCTCACCTCCTGCTGTTCGGTCTGGTTCTTAATAGACAAGGGACCAGTGGCATCGGTAATAATGTAAACCACAAGATGTTCTTCAAACTAAGTTCTGTTTTATTATTATGTTTTAAAAAATCTTGACACTGTACTACTTAGGTATGAGTGTTTCAGATGACAATTGTGAGAATCAAAGGCTTTATTGCAAATGACTAGGGATAATGCTTCTGATCATGGTTTCCCAAATTTGTCCGAAGGATGAGAATTGCCTGGAGCCCTTGTTAAAAACAGATTCCAAGATCCTATCCCAGTCCCACTGAATACTAATTTCCAGGAGAAAGATAAGATTAACAGTATAATTAGGAATGAGACCAGCTGATTCTTTTTTTTTTCTTTTTCTTTTCTTTTTTTTTTTTTTTTTTTTTTTTTGAGACAGAATCTTGCTCTGTCGCCCAGGCTGGAGTGCAGTGGCACCATCTCAGCTCACTGCAACCTCTGCCTCCCAGGTTCAAGTGATTCTCCTGCCTCAGCCTCCCCAGTAGCTGGGACTATAGGCGCCTGCCACCATGCCTGGCTAACTTTTGTATTTTTAGTAGAGTTAGGGTTTTACCATATTGCCCACGCTGGTCTTGCACTCCTGACCTTGAGATCCACACTGACCTTGTGATCCACTGGCCTTAGCCTCCTGAAGTGCTGGGATTATAGGAGTGAGCCACCACACCCAGTCAAGAGACCAGGTGATTCTTACCCTATGGCAAATCTGAGAAACACTCATCTGGGAGATAAAGGCAATGACTCTACAAGTCATTCACATATCAGAATGGATTAGTTAGGATTATTTCTGGGAAAGGCCTTTCAGATAAGGAGAAATCAAAACTGTGGAACAGAGCTTGGAAGGAAGCTCCAGCAGGGCCAGACAAACTTCCCTCGCAATTGTGCCTGCAGCTAGTATATGCAAGACCTTCCCCTGGAATTTCCTTGTCTTCGCCCCAAGCTCTTAGAACTGGTTTGAGGAGCTATGTGACTTGCAGATAATATCATTTACCATTTGAAGTCAAAGTGTAACACAGGGGCCTTTACTGCCTCAACTAATTGGTATGATGTTTCAGATATTTCCTTTTTTTTTTTTTTTTTTTGAGATCCGAGTCTCGCTCTGTCACCCAAGGCTGAAGTGCAATGGCTCGATCTTGGCTCACTGCAACCTTTACCTCCTGGGTTCAAGCGATTCTCCTGCCTCAGCCTCCTGAGTAGCTGGGATTACAGGCATGTGCCACCACGCCTGGCTGGTTTTTGTATTTTTAGTAGAGATGGGTTTTCACCATGTTGGTCAGGCTGGTCTTGAACTCCTGACCTCGTGATCCGCCTGCCTCGGCCTCCCAAAGTGCTGGGATTACAGGCATGAGCCACAGCACCCAGCCTATTTCAGAAATATCATAGTGCCACGGTGGCTTTATCCAACCAGTGCTCCTGCTAGATCCCTCTCTCCAGAGCTCTCCCAGCTCCCTGGGCAGACCTCTTTCATAGCTCTTAAACACTGTGCTGTCATTGTTTTCCTGTTTGTCTCTTAAGTGGTGAGAACTGGACTTGGGCTTATCACATTGTGAGGCCCAGGGAATGCAAAGGTGAAATTGTCTGTTTACTCTGCACCTCACCTAGTTGACTGGAAGGTTATTGAGGGCAGTCATTGTTCAACTGTGTATCCATCCTTATGTCCTAGCCTCCTGTCATGCACAGAGTCATCCATCAGGAAATATTTGTTAGAGTGAATGGGGAGGATTGCGGTGGCTCATGCCTGTAATCCCAGCACTTTGAGAGGCTGAGGCAGGTGGATCACTTGAGGTCAGGAGTCTGAGCCCAGCTTGGCCAACATGGTGAAACCCTGTCTCGATAAAAAATACAAAAAAAAAAAAAAAAAAAAAAAATAGCGAGGCATGGTGGTGAGCACCTGTAGTCCCAACTACTTGAAAGGCTGAGACACGAGAATTGCTTGAAACCAGGAGACGAAGGTTGCAGTGAGCCGAGATTTCACCACTGCACTCCAGCCTGGGGAACAGAGCAAGACTTCATCTCAAAACAAACAAAAAGAGTGAATGATCTCCCTTTTGGTAAAGCCTCTGTTAGTTACTTCAGGATAGATGCAGAGTCCGCTAGGCATGGGCACTGGCAGTCTTAGGATTGGGACTCAGTGAGAGCCTACTGTTCATAGCCTTTATATAGGTGTGCTATTTTTGATCTGAGGTGAGTTTGAGAAGGCCCTTATGAGAGTAGTGGGGAATATTGCTTAGTTCTCCCATTATCTTGAGGCAAGGGCTGGAGACCAAAAGATATGGCTAAAACAGGGCTGAACGCCAACAAGGCTTCAGCTGCATTCTCATTAGCTGACAATCCAGACACATGGTCAATCCAGCCATAAAAAGGTATTAAAAGTCACACCTTTAATTCTAGACTGTTCAGACATATTTCATTGCCAGTCAATTTTGGTAGCCTTTGCCCAGAGCTCCTCTCCTGTTCTTTCTTGCCATAGCTCATTTTGGAAACAAATTAAGGAACAGGAATCATAATTGCAGTCATTCAGTGGCAGAGCAGACAACAGAGACACGTTTTAATTGCCTAGAGCACTTTTTGTAAAAGTAGGAACTGATTTCCATGGTTGCATTAGCTAGCTGTATGACATCAGGCAAATCCTTTCTTCTTCCTGAGCCTTGAAATTCACTTCATACATGAAGTTGCTGGACTAGAACGAGTTTGTGGCAGGCCTGGCCAGAAATTTCTGTTCAAGGTCCTGGAACTAGCGTTTCTCCTGTCTTGATTCCTTGTCCAAGCTTGTAAGAACGAAACCACAGAGAAACTGTCCTGTATTTATCATCACTCCTACCTCATGACCCATGCAAATCCTACCCCATGACCCATATAAATAAAAATGACTAAATTACCAGTTAATCAAGAACATTTGAATTGCCTGCTAGATGTCAACACTATGTGTGGACGACTTTGTTTTATTCTTTAAATAGTGGGAGCGTTGCCGGGCGCGGTGGCTCAAGCCTGTAATCCCAGCACTTTGGGAGGCCGAGGCGGGTGGATCACGAGGTCAATAGATCGAGACCAGCCTGGTCAACACAGTGAAACCCCGTCTCTACTAAAAATACAAAAAATTAGCTGGGCATGGTGGTGCGTGCCTGTAATCCCAGCTACTCAGGAGGCTGAGGCAGGAGAATTGCCTGAACCCAGGAGGCGGAGGTTGCGGTGAGCCGAGATCGCGCCATTGCACTCCAGCCTGGGTAACAAGAGCGAAACTCCGTCCCAAAAAAAAAAAAAAAATAGTGGGAGCATTTTCCATGCTCCAGAGCTTGGGGTGGTTTCAGGGATGCCAAAAGCCCTCTGACTTAGTGAGCCTGTGGGCAGAGCTAAAGATGGTTTTTCACCTTCTGTAGTAGCACCCAGGGTACCTGTGCTCTCTGCACCTGTCAGGTTACAACACTGTTACGCAAGGCTATCTATTCACCATGCTAGAGAAAGTTGACCAAAACAAGGAGAAAGTTCCCAGTACAAGGCATAGTATTAAGGGAAAAGAAATAAAACTAAGGAATTCCTTGTGAATGTAGAAAACAACCATGGAATGAGGCCTGTGAGGCAGTGTGGTTCACTGGAAGAAACATAGTCATGAGCTGCAGAAACTGGGATAAGTTGCTTAAATTGTCTGAGCTGAAGCCTACCCAACATGGCAAATCCCTTCTCTACTAAAAATACAAAAAGTTAGCCGGGCATGGTGGCACATGCCTATGATCCCAGCTACATGGGAGGCTGAGGCATGAGAATTGCTTGAATCTGGGAGGTGGAGGTTGCAGTGAGCCAAGATCGCGCCACTGCACTCCAGCCTGGGCGACAGAGCAAGACTCCATCTAAAAAGAAAAAAAATTCTCTGAGCTCAGATCCTTCATATGTGAAACTTTCCTTCATAAGGTAGCCTGAGTAGAGGAAATAACGCATGTCTGTAAAGCGACTAGCACACAGCTGGCGCTCATATATATGTTTGTATTATGAAGAAGCTGGGACTTGATGAAGAATGAAATAAAGGCCATGGCCACTGAGATTAGTCAACTTTGTTTCAAAAATTCAAGAGGCTGTTGATGATGAGGGAGGCTGCGTGTGTGGTGGGGGGTGGGGGGCAGGGGCTAAATGGGATATCTTTGTACATTCCTCTCAAAGATGAACATTTGTTATGAATCTAAAACTGCTCTAAAACAATAAGGTCTTTAAGAAAATCTATCAAGGGGAAACAAACAAACAAAAACCCCAAACCAAAACAAAAAATCAAGGGAGTCTATCTTATCTAATGATGCAGCCCAGATACTGTCTTAGGTCACCCTCAGTTGCAGCTCCTATCTCAGCATCCTCCAGGGATTTCCAGGCTATACTGCATACTTGGTGTCTCCATGCGGTTGGACATTTGTGCATGCTCTTTTCACCCTGTCCTGTACCAAACCCTGATGCATTTTGCTATTTTCCAAAAGAAATCCAGATACAATCAGCCTTTTCTGAATTTGTCAATTTTACTGCAATTTTTTTTTTTTTTTTTTTAGACAAAGTATTGCTCTGTCGCCAGCTGCCAGGCTGGAGTGCGATGGCGCGATCTCGGCTCACTGCAATCTCTGCCTCCTGGGTTCAAGCAATTCTCCTGCCTCAGCCTCCCGAGTAGCTGGGACTACAGGCACGTGCCACCATGCCCAGCTAATTTTTGTGTTTTTTAGTAGAGATGGGGTTTCACCATGTTGGCCAGGATGGTCTTGATCTCTTGACCTCGTGATCTACCTGCCTCGGCCTCCCAAAGTGCTGGAATTACAAGCATGAGCCACCGCTCCCGGCAACTTTACTGCAATTCTTAAGTATTATGGGGGAGATCCCACATCGTGCCCTGAGTAGCTTTCTACTATCTCACTGTCTCCATCCTTCCACTCTGTTCCTTTCCAAAGTCTGTACTTCCTGTGGCCCTGTCCTTCATACTTAGCTCCTTGGCTTCTCATAAATGGCAGGCCCACCAGGTTCATCTGGAATTTTCTATCTAGTAATCCAGTAGGTGCTCAATGAAACATATTTAAAACTTAAAATTGGACTAAGACTTTTGAAACACCCTGTTGGGGGAATAAGCCAAAGGACAACACTAAAATTTCATTAAGTGTCCAAGATATATCTTATCACACTCACCTACTTATCTACTTTCTTCATGGGCAAACTTGGAAGGCAGATCGAAATAATAATATACAAGTTTTTTTTTTTTTTTTTTTTTTTTTTTGAGACAGACTTTTGCTTTTGTTGCCCAGGCTGGAGTGCAATGGCACCATCTTGGCTCACTGCAACCTCCACCTCCTGGGTTCCAGCAATTCTCCTGCCTCAGCCTCCCAAGTAGCTGATGGCACCCACCATCACGCCCGGCTAATTTTTGTGTTTTAGTAGAGACGGGGGTTTCACCATGTTGGCCAGGCTGTTCTTGAACTCCTGACCCAAGTGATCCACCCGCCTCCACCTTCCAAAGTACTGGGATTACAGGCGTGAGCCATCATGCATGGCCAAACCACAAGATTTTAAGGTAAGCATGTACATCACAGCACTTCTGGGAATGTTTCCTCACAGAGGCACAGACGATTTCAATGATTGGGATGAGCAAGCCACGGCAAGGGGAGATTCTGCAATAACATATACTTAAGATGTAGCTTCTATATAATTACACTCCGCTTCAGCCCATGTGATTTTGTACTTCAAAAGTGACCAGCTCTATAATCCAGTTGTAATGTTTTCCCAAATGTCCATTGGAAGAGGCAGGTATACTATACTGCAGTGCAGTGGTTAAGAGCATAGTTAAGAGGCATTCAGACCTGGGTTAAAACTTCATTTTGACAGTTACCAGCTGTGTGTGACCTTGGGCCAGTTTGCCTCTTGTAACTTCAGTTTCCTTATTTGCAAAATTGGGGTGATTATATAAATGTTGATGTTCTCTGTGTAACTCTTCAAAACACATTTTTAATGTTGGCATTTGGAGTAACACCAGCATCTAGATATATATTTAGAATCAGTAACTTTCCTAAATCCGTGAAATTCATTCAGCATTAGAAATACTTAAACTACATTTTAAGAAGCCAATTCTAGTTTAAGCTGGTTACACACACCCAAACAAGTTCCTAGTCTTTGAAGTAAAACCCCCGAATAAAAAATCAATAAAAACTAAGTTACACATGATTACGTCACCAGAATACACTTTCACCAGTGGTATTTTATTATTAATTTTTTCGTTTTAGAGGCAGGATTGTACTCTGTCACCCAGGCTGGAGTGGAGTGGCATGATCATAGCTCACTGCTGCCTTGAACTCCTAGACTCAAGGGATCATCCTGCCTCAGCCTTCCAACCCACCTCAGCCTTCCAAGTAGCTGGGACTAAAGCACATACCACCATACCCAGCTAATTTTTTTTTTTTTTTTTTTTTTGTAGAGATGGGGGTATCCCTTTGTTGCTCAGGCTGGCCTCAAACTCCTGGCCTCAAGCAATCTTCCCACCTTGGCATCCCTGCCTCTTGCTTGGGATTACAGGTGTAAGCCACTGCGCTAGGTCTACCAGTGGTACTTTTAAGCTGGCATGCTTAAATTTGCTTAACTGTAGGCTGGGCGTGGTGGCTCACGCCTGTAATCCCAGCACTTTGGGAGGCTGAGGTGGGTGGATCACTGGAGGTCAGGAGTTCAAGACTCAGCCTGGCCAAGATGGTGAAACCCCGTCTCTACAAAAAAAAAAAAAAAAGACTTAACTATATATGCTCAGCAGTGATAGCCCATAATTGCTGGTCCCCTTGTGCAGAAAACTTCAGGCAATTTTTTGTTTCAGAACGGAGGCTCAAATAAATGTACAATTCCGTACTTCTTAAGATACAGAAAATGCTCGTGTTACTGAAACACCAGGGTCTAGCTCCTGTTGTCCACTGCACAGAAAGCCAATCACTGATACAACAATTATTGCCAAGGAAGGCTTTAATTGCACGCTGCAGTCTAGAAGATGGGAGCTCAGTCTCAAACCCATCTCCCTGACCCACTAAAACTGGGATTTATATGGCAGGGGAAACAATGTAATGATGTGTAAGATGTAACAATGTGCAAGGAAGTAGGAACTAAGGAGGAGCAAGGAAGCAATCATGACCTAATGAGGGGTCCTGCATCTCATTATCTGGATGTGGTTATCTGATGAGTTTCAGTTGTTGATACTTTTCCTGATAGTTGATACTTGATACTTTTACTTGATACTTTTCCTGAGAGGCCTGAAGGATATTTTTCTCCTAAGGAAGGAACTCAGATAAAACAAATAAAGGTTTCATGCTTTAAGATCAAAAGGGTCAATTTCTGTTTATCCCACGCCCCCCCAAAAAAAACACTATGGGACTATTGGGTCAGTTTCACTTGCAGCTTTGAAATGAATGTTGTTGTTGTTGTTTCAAACCTTAGCTGTATTCTGGAGGCCTGAGTTTCCTCCTCCCAGAGGCTGTCAGGACAAAATCTATGACAGCTTAAGCTCCTCTAGTTACATATTACCCCCCCATCTCCCAATTATGCTTCTTGCCCTAATTCTCTGCTTCTCCTATTAATTGAAGTTCCACTTTTCCCTCAGCAACCAAAAACTTCTATCATGCCTTTTCTGGAATGGCTGCTACATAACTATCACACACCTTTACATCCTCAACATCTTTCATGAGCATTTTTCCACCTCCTTACCTTACTGGAAATCTGACTTTCCTCTGAGAACACCATTTCCTTTGTAGCCCTATTCAATGGTAACTATTTAATCTCTCAGCACCCTACCTTTTATAGTCTGGGAGGTGGGGTTGGTGTCTTCCACACTGGGGAATGCCACTTTCAAACCATTACTCCCTCCTTTGAGCTACATGCTGTTTAGCTATGCTAATGCCTCCCCATCTTGGTCCTTGTTATCTGCTGAATTCCTGGCCAGTCCTCTGTGCTCACTGGAGACTTTAGCAAGTGGCTTTTAGTCTTGCTCTCTATTGTAAGCCCTGCTGGGGGACTTCAGTGTCCACATGGTCAACTCACCCTGGCCAATCTGCCCCTTGACCTCCTAATTTCCAATAACCTTCTCCTCCACACAGTCACCCACTTCAACAGTTGCACCCCAGACCTTATAAACAGCAGAAACTTACCCTAATTCAAGCTTGTCCAACCCATCATCCATGGGCTGCATGCAGCCCAGGATGGCTTTGAATGCAGCCCAACACAAATTTGTAAACTTTATTAAAACAGTATTTTTTGTGATTTTTTTTTTTTTTTAGCTCATCTGCTATCTTAGTGTATTTATGTGTCACCCAAGACAATTATTCTTCCAGTGTGGCCCAGGGAAGCCAAAAGATTGGACATCCCTGTCCTAATTTGAAATTCTCCTTTCTGATCAAACCTCCCCTTCTGCCATTTTCTCCTCAATTACCCCGCTATACCTGCTTTTTTCTTCAACGAAGAGACACTTGGCTGGCTATAAACACTGATTCTGTTCCTCTTCGATGCTAACAGAAACCCACTTTTTTTCACTATCCATCTTTTAGGGAATGTGATTCTATTCCTCAGCTTTGGGGGCAGTCCTGATTAATCTGAAATGACGATTTTCAAATTGTGGTCCATATTGGTCCTTTTCCAAGGTTTCACAAAGTCAAAACAACTTGCAAAATAATAGTCATTATTTGCCACTTTTTTTCTTTGTGGACAGTTTCACTGATGGTGCAAAAGCAATGGTAGGTAAAACTGTGGGTGCACTGGCACACAAATCAAGGCAGTGGCATCAGTGCTAATGGTCGCTTTACTTTTTCCCACCACACACTTGAAGAGAAAAAAATCCAATTTTGGCCGGGCGCGGTGGCTCAAGCCTGTAATCCTAGCACTTTGGGAGGCCGAGGCGGGTGGATCACGAGGTCAAGAGATCGAGACCATCCTGGTCAACATGGTGAAACCCCATCTCTACTAAAAATACAAAACATTAGCTGGGCATGGTGGCGCGTGCCTGTAATCTCAGCTACTCAGGAGGCTGAGGCAGGAGAATTGCCTGAACCCAGGAGGCGGAGGTTGCGGTGAGCCGAGATCGCGCCATTGCACTCCAGCCTGGGTAACAAGAGTGAAACTCCATCTCAAAAAAAAAAAAAAAAAATTCTATGTGACCAAATAGGAAGCACTCTGTATGCAAAAGTATAATGGTTAACCTCAAAAATAAAACAACTTGTTAATTGAATTGCAAACTGAACTAGCTGATTTTGTCATGGAACTCCATTTCTACTTGAAAGAATAACTGACAGAAAAACTATGTTTATTCAGACTTGAATATTTGGCAGATTATTTTTCATAAGTGAATGAAATGAGCTTGTCACTTAAAAAAAAACAACCTTTGTTCTTCACTGCCTTCAAGTGTGACAAATGCTCCTGAGCTATCAAAGATGAAAAACACAAAAATCCCATTAGATTTAAGAACATGAAGATCCTGCTGACCTTCTCAAAAGATTTCAGTGGAATGGTGTGGACAGAATACAGATTAAGGTAGATTGAGAAATGAGTGGGAAGTGAAAAAATGAAAGCAGTAAGAATAGACAACTCTTTGAAGAAATTTAACAATGAAGGAAAAAAGGATAGAATGATAGCTGGAAGGTGGAGTGGGATCAAGGAATATTATCCTAAAGATGTGAGAGACCTGAGTTTGTTTAAACAATGATGGGATGGAGAAAGCATTAGGTTGATGCAAAAGCAACTGTGGTTTTCCAATTAAAAATAACAGCAGGCCGGGCGTGGAGGCTCACGCCTGTAATCCCAATACTTTGGGAGACCGAGGCGGGCAGATTACGAGGTAAGGAGTTTGAGACCAGCCTGGCCAACATGATGAAACCTCGTCTCTACTTAAAATACAAAAAATTAGCTGTGCATAGTGGTGGGCGCCTATAATCCCAGCTACCCGAGAGGCTGAGGCAGGAGAATCCCTTGAACCTGGGAGGTGGAAGTTGCAGTGAGCCGAGATTGCACCACTCCACTACAGCCTGGGTGATAGAGTGAGACTCCGTCTCAAAAAAAAAAAAAAAAAAAAAAAAAAATGGCTGGGTGCGGTGGCTCATGCCCGTAATCCCAGCACTTTGGGAGCCGAGGCGGGTGGATCACGAGGTCAGGAGTTCAAGACCAGCCTGGCCAAAATGGTGAAACCCCATCTCTACTAAAAATACAAAAATTAGCCCAGTGTGGTGGCACACAAACCTGTAATCTCAGCTACTAGGGAGGCTGAGGCACGAGAATTGCTTGAACCTGGGAGACGGAGGTTGCAGTAAGCTGAGATAGCGCCACTGCACTCCAGAGTGAGACTCTGTCTCAAAAAAAATGAAAAAAAAAAAAAAATGGCAAAAACTGCAATTACTTTTGCACCAACCTAATAAAAAGGGAGTGACCGAAGATACAGAAGAGGTAGGAAATGGTGGGTAAGATTCAGTGGAAGAGCTTGGGATCTGGGGCTCAGCTGATGATGATGGTAGTGGTGGTGGTCGTGGTGTGTGTTTGTGTTGGTTGAGTAGGAGCGATAGAAGTTTTGAAAAAGGTGAGAAGGTAAATTGTCATTGTAGGAAGTGAGAGAGCAAACAGAGCAAAGAAACAAAGTAGTCTTGCTAGGCAGTGTCGATCTTGATCTCATTCTCTCCCCTTGCTTCTCCCTCCCTCTATAAGTTGCTGATTTCCACATCTGTACCGCTAGTCCATGCACTCGCTGCCTCTTGATGCCAGTGGGCTAGGTGAGATCCCCAAACAGTGGTGAGACCTTGACCCTGGCCCTTGTCCAGGGTCTTGACACTGCTGTGAGAAAGAATTCAAGGACAAGTCAGAAAATAGTGAAAGCACACCCTCAGGAAAGGGAAGTGCAGGTGTACTCAAGAGAGTTGCACCCAGTGGGGTTTGGACTTCTATCTTTATGGGTTTCTTTTTTTTCTTTTTTTTTTTTAGAGACAGGGTTTCTCCATGTTGGTCAGGCTGGTCTCGAACTCCCACTTTTGGGTGATCCGCCCGCCTTGGCCTCCCAAAGTGCTGGGATTACAGGCGTGAGCCACCGCGCCCAGGCTTTTTTTTGGGTTTCTTTAACCAAGGGGCAAAATATTCATGAACACTTCTGGAAAAAGGTGAAGATTCTCAGAACTGTGGCACCAACTATTTTTATACCATATATGGATGTTCCCAGAACTGTCATGATGCTGGTGGATATGAGATTATGTTAATGAGCATGTAGTGAGATCCTAGGTGAAACCTAGGTCAAATGTAGAGCCATGTTGTGTCCAGTCAGTCTTAGCCAGCTTGGCCCACATCCTGTTATTATTCAGAGTTTATGGGCCCTTAGCATTTGCAGCTGTTTCAACAGTTTCCTTCTGCTAGTCATGTAAAACTGCTGCCTAAAACATTCTATTCTCCTGCGACCACCCTGTATTATCCTGTCTCACTCTGACCTCCAGACCCTCATATCTTATTGACCACTGGATATCTCCACTTGGGTGTCACACAAGCATTTCACTCACAACATCCAAAAGCGAACTCATGACCTTCTCTCCCAAACCAGGTCTTGTCTTAGTGTTCCTTACGCCAGTGAATGATACTATCATCCATCCTGTTATGCAAGACCTAGAAGTCATCCTTGTTTTGTCAATTTTCCTCCCCCTCTATATTCAATCAATTACCAAGTCATATTAATTCAGTTTCCTTCACAAACCTTAGATCTATCCATATCATTCATTCCCCCTACTAGCACTCTAATTCAGGCTGGTATTATCATCTGCACTACTGCTATATCCTCCTACTTTCCTCTCCCACCCTTTATTTTCTTACAAGCAGTCTGAGTGATCTTTTTCAAAAGCAAATATGTCACACCTCTATTTAAAACCCTTTAAAAGCTTTTCATTGCCTGTAGGATAAAGAACAAAATCTGTAGCTCTTCCTCTTTCCTTCCGTCCTCACCCCCACTCTTTGTCACATGGCTCATATTCCCAACCCCTCATCCTGCCCTGCATGATCTCTTTTTTCCATAATTTCCTCCTCTTCCTCCTCCTCTTTCTCCTCCTCCTCTTTCTCCTTCTCCTTCTCCCTTTTCTTCTTCTGGGGTTTCACCATGTTGGCCAGGCTGATCTCGTCGAACTCCTGGCCTCAAGTGATCCGCCCACCTTGGCTTCTCAAAGTGCTGGGATTGTACAGGTGTGAGCCATGACACAGCCTCCATAATCCCCTTCTAATAGTCTATATACTTTATTTAGACTATTGTTTGTTGTCTGTCTCCCTCCTCTTGAATGTAAGCTCCATGGGTCCATGGATCTTTGTTTTGCACACAGCTGTATCACTAGTTTGCACCATATTTGCCCCTCAAGCCTGCCCCACTGCCAAAATTCATATGTTTAAATCCTAATGCCCAGTACCTCAGAATGTGACTATATTTGACATAGGGTCTTTAGGAGATAATTAAGATAAAATGAAGTCATTAGGATGGGTCATAATCTGATCTGACTGGTGTCCTTATAAGAAGAGATGAGGGCTGGGTGCAGTGGCTCATGCCTATAATCCCAGCACTTTGAGAGGCCAAGGCAGGTGGATCACCTGAGGTCAAGAGTTCAAGACTAGCCTGACCAATATGGTGAAACCCCATCTCTACTAAAAATACAAAAATTAGCCAGGTGTGGTGGTGTACACCTGTAGTCCCAGCTACTCGGGATGCTGAGACAGGAGAATTTCTTGAACCCAGGAGGCGGAGGTTGCAGCGAGCTCAGATTGCTCCACTGCACTCCAGCCAGCCTGGGCAACAGATTGAGACTCCATCTCAAAAAAAATAAATAAATAAATAAATAAAGCCTGGGCATGGTGGCTCATGCCTGTAATCCAAGCACTTTGGAAGCCAAGGCAGGCGGATCACCGGAGGTCGGTAGTTCAAGACCAGCCTGACCAACATGGTGAAACCCCATCTTTAAAAGAAAAAATTAAAAAAAAAAAAAAAAAAAAAGAAGAAGAAGAGATGAGGACACACACATATAGAGGGAAGATCATGTGAAGACACAGAATGAAGGTGGCCATCTACAGGCCAAAGAAGAAACCAACCGTACTGTGAGAAAACACATTTCTGTTATTTAAGCCACCTAGTCTTTGGTACCTTGTCACTGGGCAGCCCCTGCAAACTAATACACTCCTAAACACCTAGGACAGCTCCTGGCACATAGGAAAGCACTCAGCAAATATTTGCTAAAAGACTAGATGAATGTGAGGATGTTTAGAAAAACTTTCAAACTGGTTTTTTCCTCTGCTCTCATACCACCACAGCAATCATCAAAACAGAAAAAGAACTCTATGATCAAATGTGGCTCAGTGCAGGGCGTTCCCCGCACTCCAAGTCCTCCAATTCAATTCCAATACTCTATCTGGAGAGACTGTCAGATCCCACAAAGGGAGAGCTCAGTCTCCAAAGCTGCCCCTCCGCACACACCAGGTACAAGTCCAGGCCTCCAGAACCTCTGACTGACTGGCTTAAGTTGGGGTTCCTACAATCTCCTCTTTGGGTTCCATTAATTTGCTGAAGCAGCTCAGAGAACTCAGGGAAACACATTTATCAGTTTATTATGAAGGGTATTGCAAAAGATACAGGTGAAGAGATGCATATGGCAAGGTATGGGGCAAGGGGTGCGGAGCTTCTATGATCTACCTGTGTGCACCACCCCCCAGGAACCTTTATGTGTTCAGCTATTGGAAAGCTCTCCAAACCCAGTCTAGTTTTTTTGTGTGTGTTTTTTTTCCGAGGTCTTGCTCTATTGCCCAGGCTGGAGTGCAGTGGTGCAATCTCAGCTCACCACAACCTCTGCCTCCTGGGTTCAAGCGATTCTCCTGCCTCAGCCTCCCAAGTAGCTGGGATTAGAGGCACACACTACTGCACCAGGCTAATTTTTTTTTGTATTTTTAGTAGACACGGGGTTTCACCATATTGGCCAGGGTGGTCTTGAACGCGTGACCTCAGGTAATCTGCCTGCCTCGGCCTCCCAAAATGCTAGGATTACAGGCATGAGCCACCCCGCCCCGCTGTACTTGGGTTTTGATGGATGTGGCATGTCAGCATTTCTTCCCCCAGGGTATATGGCAAGACTCTGTCAGGAAAGGGTCTTAAGATCCATAATCAGAAAAGCGGGGAAAAGATTCTAGTTCTGCCTTGGGTCAGATGAAAGGAGGGTGGGAGAAGATCAGATTCTGTTTCCTGAGGCCTAGCACACCCAATATTATAACAAAAGACTGTAACAAGGCCTATGGGAGTTATGAGCTAAGAAACGTGGGTGAAAACCCATATATATCTGTACATCATAACACCACAGGGGCCCTCTTTGATCTAGCCCCTCCTGCTCTCTCCCAGCTCACCTCCTGCAACATTTTCCTTTCATCTCTCAACTCTATCCAAACAGCACTTTCCGAACTCCTGAAACGTGACCTGCTCTTCCCACTCAGAACATCTTCACACTGTGCTCTCTGCCCCAGAGCTCTCTCTCCCTCATCCCACCACCTCTCCCCGACGCCAGCATCACAGTTTCGCACAATTTATCTTTCAGGTCTCAAATGAAATTCCAAAAAATATTTTCTCAAGCAGATTAATTGGCTCTCAAATGAGGTTAGTTCAGCCTTTGTGTTCTGCTGTCTCATCTATTTATCTCCTCTCTGCATGTGCGTTGCTTAGAAGGAATGTTGTGTTGATTTGGAAGAATGACTGATAAATTACTCAGAGGACAGAGTGAGACCCACAGTAAGACATAAGGATCAAAATTTATTTTTCTCTTGAGTGGGATGCAGATAAAAAGAAGGAGAGAATGAAAGCTTCGGATTCATCTGCTATAACTTTTCTTTTTGTTTTTTGAGATAGCGTCTCGCTCTGTCACTCAGGCTGGACTGCAGTGGCGCCAACACGGCTCACTGCAGCCTTGACATCCTGGGCTCAAGTGACTCTCCCACCTCAGCCTCCCGAGGAGCTGGAACTACCCATGCCCAGGTAATTTTTGTATTTCCTGTAGAGACAGGGTTTTGCCATGTTCCCTAGGCTGGTCTCGAACTCCTTGGCTCAGTGATCTGCCTTCCTCAGCCTCCCAACATGCCAGGATTACAGGCATGAGCCACTGTGCCTGGTCTCATCTGTTATAAATTCACAAATACCTGGTATTAGGACAATTTCTGAGCTGTTTATTTGAGAGACTGATGGAAGATATTGAGATATATTTTAACTCCATTTTTTTTCTAAACAGGGAAAGGGTCTAGCGCTGTGATTTCTGCTTGTTGTGGGATCCTATCATTTATGCAACTTTCCTATATCTTTTTTTTTCTTTTTGAGACAGAGTCTCGCTCTGTTGCCCAGGCTCAAGTACAGTGGCATGATGTCGGCTCACTGCAACCTCCGCTTCCCGGGTTCAAGCGATTTCCAGCTATTTTTAGTAGAGATAGGGTTTCACTACGTTGGTCAGGCTGGTCTCAAACTCCTGACCTCAACTGATCCGCCTGCCTCTACCTCCCAAAGTGCTAGGATTACAGGCGTGAACCACCGCGCCTGGCCTCTTTCCTATATCTTTTAACCCAACATCCACTAGTTGTGACCTTCTACTCACTCCATTCTCCCTGTATTCACCCCCTCCCCAGACAAACCCCACCACCTTCCACTGCTCCAATCTGCTTCTCTTACAGCTCTCTCTCCATTTCTGTGACTGCCTGCTGGATTTGCTCCAGCAGCCCAGAAACTAGCAACCCAATGGAGGGAAGAGACCTACCCAGCACCCTGGCTCAAGTTCCAGGCATACGGAGCCCTGTTTCCAATCCTGTTGGTCCTAAAAATATACCAACCATTGGCAGGTGGCTGGGCTATTTTCAACCTTGGGGGCCTCAGGAATCAAGGGATTCATGCCAGGTCAGGAAGCAAAAAAAAAAGCAAGCTTTCACTGGTGGGCTTCGTATAGAAACAGCTGTCTTGTGGCATGAGTTAAACTGATTCTCAATTGTCTGTTTACTGGCATTGCCATTTTACTGTTTCTTTTTTAAAGTTCAATCACATTTTCCAGTTCCACCCTAAAACATGAACCTGGGATAGCACATGCAGATATTGGGAGGGGAGGGTGAGAGTCCAGAGAAATGTCTTTCTTAAACCTGTCCACCTTCATGTCGTTCTGGAGTTAGAGAGGAGCTGAGAACACTGAGTGACTTCTAGTTTCTCAACAGTTTCAGGCTTAAACGTCATGTCTAGAAAGTGGGTCATGGTGCCTGTTTCTGCTGGCAAAATTAAAGTACTATTATTATCCCCATTTTATATGGGAAGAAACCTGAGGAACAGAGAGGTTAAAGAACTTGTCCAAGCTCACAGAACTAGGAAGTGGCAAGCTCAGATCTGCCAGGTTTCAAAGCTTATGCTCTTAGCCACTAGTGTTCCTGCCACTGCGGTCCTCAGGTTGTTTCACTAAGTGAATGACCACCTTATAACCAAATACTGGCCTGGAATTTCAGCACTAAAATTTGCATTTCTGTTTACAATCATAATAGTACCAAGATTACTACTTCAATTCTTTTGGATCCAAGGGAAAAGAACAGAGGTAGACCTAAGGTATAAATGATGTATTTCCTTTAAATGAAGCCAGATAACATCAAAGTTAATTCAGAGAAACTGTTTTAATAATGGACATACTAATACTCACACCGGGGAAAGTGATTTCATTTGAGCAGAATAACACCATCCATTATATTAAACTAATGTTAGCGATTTGAGTTGTATTGATTTTTTAGTTTTGTTTGCATTTAATATGCAAAATCATTCTGGTTTTATAGTTGTTTAAATGCTATGAGCATAAGGTGTTTATGTCTTGTTTTATGTTATCATATGTGTAAGTAGTATTATAATGGAAGATCATCACTGAGGGCTTGAAATCATGATTTTCAGATGGAAACTGTCCTGCTGCACAGGGCATTGAAAACTATAAGAGCTACATGACTATCCAGGGCTTCTTTGTGTTAGAATTTTGTTTTTGTTGCTGTTATTACCTTGGAGATATCTGAAGGACTCAAGGTGACCCTAACCTCCCTTAAACCATTGGCACTTGTGGGCAATAAACCTATGCATCTTTAGAATTCCTTGACTATTCAGTCTAGTTATTGTATCTTGGTAATTTGTGTTTTAAGCTGTTGGGAAAAAATCACACCATTTTCTCATTTGTTTTTCCAAACAAAAAGGATGCAGTGGCAGGGCTTAAGGTGAAGAAAGAGGAAAAAAGGGAATAATTTCTGTTTTCTTTCACCTCCTCCAAATTGCATATCATTTTTCAGCTCCTTTTAAAACTGGATGTAGTTATGAAATTGGGCAAATTAGTTCAGAATGATTGCCCACTCCCTGTTCTCCAAAAAGAAAGACAAAGAATGAAATCAAAGCTCCTCACTTCATTCCAAGAGTAAAGGAAAATGTTATGTTGGAAGCAACTCAGACTGGGACTCTAATTCTGGCTTTGCAATTTGTAAGCCCTGAGCCTCAGTTTTCTAACATGCAAAATAGGGATAAGAGATAATACTATTTCCAACCTCACAGAGCTGTAGTGAAGATGAATGTAAATGAGATAATATATGTATATCATCTAGATGATGCCTATCACAAAGGAGGTACTCAAATAACCATCTAGGAGTGAAAAATACTGGGATTGGATTACCGCAGAGGTGTATAGGTTGATTTTTTTTGAGACAGAGTCTGGAGTGCAGTGGCATAATGTTGTCTCACTGCAACCTCCACCTCCCGGGTTCAAGCGATTCTTGTTCCTCAGCCTCCCAAGTAGCTGGGACAACAGGTGCCCACCACCATACCCGGCTGATTTTTTGTATTTTCTGTAGAGACAGGGGAGGCAGGGGTGGGTTCACTATTTTGGTCTCAAACTCCTGGACTCAGGTGATCCTCCTGGCTTGGTCTCCCAAAGTGCTGAGATTACAAGCCTGACCCACTGCACCCAGCTGAAAAACAGTGATTATTGTCATCTTCAAATCTCTCTCCCAGCAGCACTGCACAAATGTTTTATTCTTCTTTACTTTTGTAAAAATTATTTTGTTACTACTTTAATGCTTTCAACGGAATCAACAAATGTTTTATTAACTTACTAATTCCCTCTAACAACAGAGCCTATTTTATTCTTTTTGTTCACATTCTTTCAGGGCAAATACATGGAAAATGCTTAAGATACAATGTTAAGCCAAAAAAAAAAAAAAAAAAAAAAAGGGGGGGGGAAAAAAAAATGTACATGGAACTTACAACCAGGACTGGGCCTTTGTCTTCCTCAATGCTGTATCTCCAGTCCTTAGAACAATGACTATTGCCTGGTAAGTGGTATGACTTGATAAATACCTGTTGCATGAACAAACTATGGAAAAATTTGAAAGCAGCTGAACAAGGACGGAAGGAAGCATTTAGGAGTGAAAAATACTGGGATTGGATTATAGCAGAGATGTATAGGTTGACTCTGTTTCCCTCCCTCCCTCCCTCCCTCCCTTTCTTTCTTTTTTCCTTCCTTCTTTCCTCCCTCCTTCCTTCCTTTTCTTTCTTTTATCCCTTCCTTTCTTCCTTCTCTCCTTCCTTCTAAAAATTTAAAAATTATTATAATATATTTACAGTTAGAATGTGGGAAAATTAATGTATTCTGTTTGCCTTACAGAAAAAATGCACATTAAAAACTTCAGTGAAGCAGGCCAAAGGAGCCACAGATGTATTATTAAACTATAATCTGGCATTATAAATTATAAGCAGGCTTTGCTGGGAATGTTCCTTGCTCCTTTTGTTGCATTGTAAGGAAAAAATATTCAGAACACTTGGAAGCATTCATGCTTGTCGAATAAACATAAAAGAAAGGGCAACTTGGCAATGGGTGAAATGCCATGCAGGCTTCAACATGTGAACCTAATAGAGTTGCTGTAGAGAGCTTGACAAGTGAATTTATTAGAATTTGTTCATGAAATAATTTATGTATAGTGTATGGACAATGAACCACACTCTCAACTTTTCTATTTAGACTCTTAGAATTTTGAATGTAGCTTGAAAGAGTTCAACTTCTTCATTTTACAGATGAGAAAATTAACCCCAGTTTGGGGATATGACTTCCCCAAAGTCACATTTGTATTTCTATCCCTCAACAGCCTCATCCTAATCAATCACACTTGCATAGGGCTTGAGTTTTCTTTTTTTCTTTTTTTGAGATGGAATCTCACTCTGTCACCCAGGCTGGAGTGCAGTGGCGGGACCTTGGCTCACTGCAACCTCTGCCTTCCGGGTTCAAGCAATTTTCCTGTCTCAGCCTCCCAAGTAGCTGGGACTACAGGCACATGCCACCACGCCTGGCTAATTTTTATATTTTTAATAGAGACAGGGTTTTACCATATTGGTCAGGCTGGTCTCAACTTTCTGACCTCAGGTGATCCACCCACCTCAGCCTCCCAAAGTGTTGGGATTATAGGTGTGAGTCACTGCACCCAGCCACACTTGAGGTTTTTTTTTTTTTTTTTTTTTTTTTAGATGGAGTCTCACTCTGTCACCCAGGCTGGAGTGCAATGGCAGGATCTTGGTTCACTATGACCTCAGCCTCCCAAGTTCAAGCGATTCTCCTGCCTCAGCCTCCCAAGTAACTGGGATTACAGGTGCCTGCCACCACGCCCAGCTAATTTGGGCTTCAGTTTTCAAAGTACATTGACACACCCCTTGGTGTCTCAGGTTCTCCATGCACAAATTGGGGTTAATTATGGAAACTACCTCGTTTAAGACTACTGTGACAATGAAATGAGATAGCCTTCAGTAAACATTAACAATTGTTATTATTGTCTTAAATAAAAATTATGGGAGGCCGTTGTTTTGGACTGAGCTCCTGCACTAGGCCCAACAGAGCAAACCGAACCAGCATGGTGTCACGAGTTCTAGGTGCCATGTAATCAAACTGAACTTTAAAACGAGCCAACTTTCCAAAAAACAAGATGTTCACAGTGGTCAATCAGAAAGGGCCCAGTTTACCTGAGCCACTATGATAAGAAAGCCCCCTCTATTCTAACCCTATAAGGAAATAACTTTGAAATGAACAATCTGCTGGGCGCGGTGGCTCACACCTGTAATCCCAGCACTTTGGGAAGCCAAGATGGGAAGATTGCTTGAGTCCAGGAGTTCCAGACCAACCTGGGCAACATAAGGAGACCCTGTTTCTACAAAAAAGTAAAAAATTAGCTGAGTGTAGTAATGAGCGCCTATGGTCCCAGCTACTTATGAGACTCAGCTGGGAGAATCGCCTGGGTGACACAGTGAGACTCTATTATAAATAGGCTGGACGCAGTGGCTCACACCTGTAATCCCAGGACTTTGGGAGGCTGAGGCAGGCAGATCACCTGAGGTCGGGAGTTCAAGACCAGCCTGACCAACATGGAGAAACCTCATCTCTACTAAAAATACAAAATTAGCTGGGTGTGGTGGTGCATGCCTGTAATCCCAGCTACTTGGGAGGCTGAGGCAGGAGAATCGCTTGAACCTCGGAGGTGAAGTTTGCAGTGAGCCGAGGTTGCGCCATTGCACTCCATCCTGGGCAACAAGAGTGAAACTCCGTCTCAAAATAATAAATAAATAAATAAGTAAAAAAAATGAACAGTCTACCTTTTGTTCCCTATTTTTGCTGCTTCATCACTTTTCTGCCTATAAAACCAACCCCCTCTGCTCAGCTCATTGAAATTCCTTCTATTTTATGGATGGGATGCTGCCCAATTCATGAATCATTAATAAAAGCCATTTAGATCTTTTCAATTCAATGTGTTGAAAGTTTGCTATTCAACATCTTTATTGTAATAATTACTATCTTGTGGAATTTCCTCCACAGTCTTGGAAAACAGGCAGCGTAGGCCTTCCCATCATTTCACCTGTGAGCATATGAAAGGCAGAGGGGTTAGGTGGCTCATCTAGCTTGTAGGTAGCGCAGTCACATCTGGAACTCTGATATTCTGCCACCCCATGCATTGATCAACTCCTTCAAGATCCTTTCCAACTCTAAAATTCTATGGTTTCAGTATAAATGAATCTCAGGGTCAGTATTTAAAGACTTTCAGTCTTTTGTCTCAAGAAAATAGCAAAGGGTAGGGCTCAAACTAGATACAGTGTGCCTCTGTACAGAGGATTGAATCCACGACCCTCATGGATACCAAAATTCTCAGATGCTCAAGCCTCTGATATAAAATGGCATAGTATTTGCATATAACTGATGCACATCCTTCTTTACATAAACCATCTCTAGATTACTTATAATACCCCATGCAATGTAAATGCTACGTAAATAGTTGTCACACTGCCTTGTTTAGGGAATAATGACAACAAAAAAAATCTGTACATGTTCAGCACAGGTATTTTTTTTCAAATATCTTTGACCTGCAGTTGGTTGAATCCATGGATGTATAACCCACAGATAAAGAGAGCCGTCTGTACTAATAAATCAGTGGTGTCCCATTAAATGCATTTAATTTATGCAGATTTAACTGTGTAAACATGCTCCCCTAATATGGGAAAATAAAAGAAGTAGAAAAAGCAAGCCCTGGTGGCTCACGCCTGTAATCCCAGCACTTGGGAGGCTGAGGCGGGTGGATCACGAGGTCAAGAGATCAAGACCATCCTGGCCAACATGGTGAAACCCCGTCTCTACTAAAAATACAAAAATTAGCTGGGTGTGTTGGCTTTTGCCATGTTAGCCATGCTGGTCTCGAACTGCTGGCCTCAAGGGATCCACCTGCCTCGGCCTCTCAAAGTGCTTCGATTACAGGTATGAGTCACTGTGCCCAGTCCTTTCAAGAATAATTTTTTTTTTTTGAGACAGAGTCTCACTCTGTCTCCCATACTGGAGTGCAGTGGCACAATTTCGGCTCACTGCAATCTCTGCCTCCCGGATTCAAGCAATTCTCCCGCTTCAGCCTCCAAAGTAGCTGGGACTACAGGCACCTGCCACCATGCCTGGCTAATATTTTGTATTTTTTAGTAGAGACGGGGTTTTGCCATGTTGGCCAGGCTGGTCTTGAACTCCTGACGTCAAGTGATCTCTACTTGCCTTGGCCTCCCAAAGTACTGGGATTATAGGCATAAGCCGTGGTGCCTGGCTTACGAATAATATATATATTTTAAATGATTTTTGTTTTTTTGAGACGGAGTCTCACTGTGTTGCTCAGGCTGGAGTGCAATGGCATGATCTCAGCTTACTGCACCCTCCACCTCCTGGGTTCAAGTGATTCTCCTGCCTCAGCCTCTCAAGTAGCTGGGATTACAGGCACCTGCTACCATGCCTGGCTAATTTTTGTGTTTTTAGTAGAGACAGGGTTTTAACATGTTAGCCAGTCTGGTCTCGAAATCCTGACCTCAGGTGATCCACCCGCCTCAGCCTCCCAAAGTTTTGGGATTATAGGCGTGAGCCACTGCATCCAGCTAATAATAATTTTAATGTGATTTTTGGCTTGACATGCTGACTCTGTAACTTAACTTTCACATTAGATGTGACACTGCAATGCTACTGCTACTGCCACTACTAACAGCACCATTTACAGATTACTACATGTTGAAGTGCTAAGTTCTTTTTAAAGTGCGTTATCTCATTTAATTACCATAACAATTGTATAAGACCAGGTACTTAAGGCCGGGCGTGGTGGCTCACGCCTGTAATCCAAGCACTTTGGAGGCTAAGTCCGGTGGATCACCTGAGGTCGGGAGTTTAGGACCAGCCTGACCAACATGGTGAAACCCCGCGTTTAAAAAATAAATAAATAAATAAATAAAAGACCAGGTACTTAATTATCCCCATTTTCTGTGGGAATTTATGATACAAATAATGATAATAATATTGTAATAAAAGCTGCAAACTTTTGAAAGTCTAATAGGTCAGAGAGGTCACTTGTTCAAAATCTTAACAGCTCTTAAATATCAGACCCAGAATTACAACCCACATTGGTGAAGATACAGACAGCACTCATAAAATGTTATAGGCATTGGGAAGTGATTTCTTTTTTTTTTTCTTTCCTTTTTCTTTGAGACGGAGTCTCTGTTGCCTAGGCTGGAGTGCAATGGTGTGATCTCGGCTCACTGCAACCTCTGCCTCCGAGGTTCAAGTGATTCTCCTGCCTCAGCCTCCTGAGTAGCTGGGATTACAGGACCGAGCCACCACGTCCGGCTAATTTTTGCACTTTTAGTAGAGTTAGGGTTTCACCATGTTGGCCAGGCTGGTCTTGAGCTCCTGACCTCAGGTGATTTGCCCTTCTCGGCCTCCCAAAGTGTTGGGATTACAGGCGTGAGCCACCGCGCCCGCAGAGAAGTGATTTCTTATGGGTCATCATATCTCTATGAGAAGTTGTATCTAAAAGCCCTAGAATGTTAATTGGAGTGGGTGTATTTGTTTGAGAACAGGCATTTAAATCCTGGACAAGATCAGAATGGCTTTGCTGTCACCCTGACAGTTGTTGAGCTGAAGTATTTGGGTTTCTTTGAAATTATTTGTATAGGTTCCTTTTTAAAAGTTATTGGCCAGGCAGGGTGGTTCACGCCTGTAATCCCAGCACTTTGGGAGGCCAAGGCGGGAGGATCACTTAAGGTCAGGAGTTCGAGACCAGCCTGGGCAACATGGCAAAACCCTGCCTCTATAAAAAATACAAAAATTATCTGGGTGTGGTGGTGTGATCTTGTGATGCCAGTTATTCAGGAGGCTGAGGTGGAAGGATCACTTGAGCCTGGGAGGTGGAGGTTGCAGTGAGCTGAAATTGTGCCATTGCACTCCAGCCTGGGCAAAAAGAGCAAAACTCCTTTCCCCCACCCCCCCCAAAAAAATCCCCCCACCCCCACCCCAATCATCGGAATGGATTTTTTCTTTGGCCAGGGCACTCTTAAAATATAATCTGAGAAATTGGTTCAGATCTTAATGGGAAGTGGGGGCCAGACATGCCTTCTCTTTTTTTTTTTATTTTTTTTATTTTCTTGGGATGATCCAGGTGAACAGACATGCCTTCTTATACCTCTCTGGCATTAACGTCAATGCAGTCTGATAAGCAGCATTTATGACCAGGTGCAGTGGCTCATGCCTGTAATCCCAGCACTTTGGGAGGCTGAGGCAGGCGGATCACCTGATGTCAGGAGTTCCTAACAAACATGGTGAAACTCTGTCTCTACTAAAAATACAAAAATTAGCCGGGCATGGTGGTGGGCGCCTGTAATCCCACCTATTCAGGAGGCTGAGAATCGTCTGAGCCCAGGAGGCGGAGGTTGCAGTGAGCCGAGATCACATCACTGCACTCCAGCCTGGGCAACAAAGTGAGACTGTGTCTCAAAAAAAAAAAGCATTTACAATCTATTCTCTCTGGAGCCTGCTACCTGGAGGCTTCATCTGCATGATAAAACTTTGGTCTCTACAACCTCTTATCACATCTCAGACATTTCCCTTCTGTTGATCCCAGGTCTTTAGATAAACTCAACCAACTGTCAACCAGAAAGTTTTAAATTTACCTATAACCTGAAAGCCCCCTCCCTGCTTTGAGTTGTCCCACCTTTCTGGACCAAACCAATTGTACATGTTAAATGTATTTGATTGAAGTCTCGGGCCTCCCTAAAATGTATAAAACCAAGCTGCACCCTGACCACCCTGTGCACATGTTCTTGGGATCTCCTAAGGGCTGTGTCACGGGCCATGGTCACTCGTATTTGGCTCAGAATAAATCTCTTCAAATATTTTACAGAATCAAACTCTGGAGCAGAATAAGGAGGCAGGGATCAGGTAGGGAAGAGACATGCCATTTAAGATATGGTGTTCTGTGAAGCAGTGGAGAAAAGACTTAAGGCAGTGAGGAAACCATGAAAATACCTGAGGGGTCTGTGGTGGTTCACACCTGTAATCCCAGCTACTCAGGAGGCTGAGATGGGAGTATTACTTGAGCTCTGGAGTTTGAGACCAGCCTGGGCAACATAGTGAGACCCTGTCTCTACAAAAATTACAAAATTAGCTGGGTGTGTTGGCACATGCCTGTAATCCCAGCTACTTGGGAGGCTGAGACAGGAGGATTGCTTGAGCCTAGAAGGTTGTGGCTGCAATGAGCCATGATCGGGCCACTGCGTTCCAGCCTGGGGACAGAGTGAGACCCTGTATTAGTCAGTTTTCACGCTGCTATACCCAAGACTAGATAATTTATAAAGAAAAGACGTTTAATTGACTCACAGTTCAGCCTGGCTGGGGAGGCCTCAGGAAACTTACAATCAGGGTGGAAGGCAAAGGGGAAGCAAGGCACCTTCTTCACAAGGCAGCAGGAAGAAGTGCCAAGTGAAGTGGGAACAGCCCCTTATAAAACCATCAGATCTCAGGAATACTCGGTATCGGTATCGCAGGAACAGCATGGGGGAAACCATTCCCATGATCCAATTACCTCCACTTGGTCTCTCCCTTGACAGGTGGGGATTATGAGTATTACGATTCAAGATGAGATTTGGGTGACGACACTAAACCTAACCATATTCGACTTTTTCTCTAAAAAATAAAAATTTAAAAGAAAGAAAAGAAAACCTGGGGGAAGAGCATTCCAAGCAGAGGGAAAAGTAATTACGAAGGTCCCGAAGTGTATAAAAGCTATTTAGAAGTTCAATGTGCCATTCAATAATGAGAAGCTGACCTCAGGTTGGTTGGTTGGTTCTGTAATCTGAGCCCAAAAAGCAAGGACCTTTTTTTTTTTTTTTTTTTTTTTTGAGACAGACTCTCATTCAGTCGCCCAGGCTGGAGTGCAATGGCACTATCTTGGCTCACTGCAATGTCTGCCTCCTGTATTCAGACAGTTCTTCTGCCTCAGCCTCCCAAGTAGCTGGGATTACATCATCATGCCTGGTTAATTTTTTGTATTTTTAGTAGAGATGGGATTTTGCTATGTTGGCCAGGCTCGTCTCAAACTCCTGACGTCAGGTGATCGACCCACCTCGGCTTCCCGAAGTGCTGGGAATCCAGGCGTGAGTCACCACACCTGGCTGCAAGGACCACTTTCTAGGCAGGAAAACCAATAAAAAAAGAAATTCTGAGAAGATAACACTGGCTAAGTAGGGAAGGGTCTGTTACCAGAAGGCTGTATTGTAGAAGGGCCTGGATGCCAGAAAATGGCCCTGAGCCAGCGAGCTAGTGTCACTCTGGAAACAGGTCAGTAGTGTGAAGGGAGAGGCTCTTTTAGATGTCCCTGGCATAAATATTGTGGCAGGCAGAATAATGGATCCCCAGAGATATCCATTTTGTAACTCCCAGCATCTATGAATATATTACATGGCAAGCAGGTGTAAACTAAAACAATCCAAAATCCCTCCACTGAATGAATGGATACCCTCTTGGCCAAGGTGACAGCCCGCAAAAACCTTAAAGACTGAATTCCCGGCCATGACAAGAAATGAGATTGAACATTCCTCATACCCCCACCCTTTTGGAGCTTAGGCACAACTGACCAGCATTAATGTTAAAATAGAGATCATAACACTGACAAAACAGACTCTTTTTGACTAAGATACAAGACATAAGGCTATCCAAGTCAAAGGTTAAATTGCAGTTGCCGGTCAATCTTGAGGCATAGCATCCTTATCTTAAAACATTCCTTTCCGTTTACTCCCAAGTTTTAGAGCTTTACTCCTTTAACCAACTGCAAGTTAAAGAATGTCAGAGGCCACCTATGAGCTGTAAACCCCTACTTCAAAATATCCAGCTTTTTTGGGCCAAACCAATGTATAACCTCCATGTGTTGATTTATGACTTTGCCTGTAACTTCTACTTCCCTGAAATGTATGAAACAGAGTTGTGACCTAACTGCCTCATGGTCACTTACTCAAGGTTTCTTGGATTTGCGTTCTTCCCTGGGCCCCAGTCACTCACGTTGGCTTAGAATAAGTCTCTTTAAAATCTTTTACAGTTTGTTTTTTTTAATTAACAGAAGAATTAAGGTTGTAGGTGGAATTAAGGTTGTTAATCAGCTGACTTTGAGATGGAGCGATTATCCTGGATTAGCCAGGTGGACCCAATATAATCACCAGGATCCTTATAATAAACTAGGGAGGCAGGAAAGTTTGTATCACAGTGATTTGATATAAGAAAGGCTTAACCTATGCCCTTGAAGATAGAGAAAGTGGGTCAGTCATCAGCTAAAGAATGTGGTGACCTCTAGAAATTAGACAAAGCCAGGAAACTGATTGCCCTCTGTAGCCTCCACAAAGGAGTGAAGGCTGGCACCAAAACTCAACCAGCAAAATGAATTCAATAAGGAAGATCTGAAGATCAAAGACCTTCCTCTCTCTGACTTCACATTTCTCATCACTAGGTCAGTGATGTTCAAATATTTTTTTAGGTGATTGTTAGTTTTCTGTGTCAATTGACTGGGCCATAGAGTCAAGAGGGTTTGGTCAAGCATTATTCTAGGTGTGTCTGTAAAGCGGTGTGTGTGTGTGTGTGTGTGTGTGTGTGCGCGCGTGCGCGCGCGTGTGTGTGTGTGTGTGTGTGTGTGTGTGTTTCTTTTTTGAAACAGTCTCGCTCTGTTGCCCAGGCTGGAGTGCAGTGGCATGATCTTGGCTCACTGAAATCTCTGCCTCCCAGGTTCAAGAGATTCTCCTATCTCAGCCTCCCAAATACCTGGGACTACAGGCGTTCGCCACCATGCCTGGCTAATTTTTGTATTTTTAGTAGAGATGGGGTTTCACCATATTGGTCAGGCTGGTCTCAAACTCCTGACCTCAGGTGATTCGCCTGCCTCGGCCTCCTGAAGTGCTGGGATAACAGGCTTGAGCCACCATGCCCGGCCGTGTTTGTTTTTTAAAATATAGAGATAGGGTCTTGCTCTTGCTCTGTTGCCTAGGCTGGAGTGCTATAGCGTGACTATAGCTTACTGCAGTCTCAACCTCCCAGGCACAAGCAATCCTCCCATTTCATCCTCCCAAGTAGGTAGAACTACAGGTGCATGCCACCACATCTGGCTAATTTATTTTAATTTTCTTTTAGAGACAGGGTCTTGCTCTGTTGCTCAGGCTGGTCTCAAATTCCTGGGCTCAAGTGATCTTCCTGCCTCAGCCTCCCATAGCCCTGAGATTATAGGTATGAGCCACTTCACCCATCCTGTAGGGTGTCCTTGCATGAGAATAATATCTAAATCAGTAGGCTGAGTAAAGCAGATTGCCTTTTCTAATGTGAGCGGGCCTCATCCAACAGTTGAAAGCCTGAATAGAACAAAAAAGCTGACCCTTCCCTGAGTAAGAGAGAATTCTTCCTGCGTGATGATCTTCAATCTGTGACATTGACTTCTTTTTCTGCCTTTGGACTGAAACATTGGCTCTCCCTGGGTCTCGAGCCTGCTGGCCTTTGGACTGGAACTAAATTATCAGCTCTCCTGGGCCTCCAATTTGTCTACTCACCCTGTAGATCTTTAGACTTGCTAGACCCCACAATTGTGCAAACCAATTCATTAAAAAAATAAATATCTGGCCAGGTGCAGTGGCTCACGCCTGTAATCTCAGTACTTTGGGAGGCTGAGGCAGGTGGAGCACCTGAGGTCAGGAGTTCGAGACCAGCCTGGGCAACATGGCAAAGCCCTGTCTCTACTAAAAATACAAAAATTAGCCAGGTTTGATGGTGCATGCCTGTAGTCCCAGCTACTTGGGAGGCTGAGATAGAAGAGTCACTTGTGCCCCAGGAGTGGAGGTTTCAGTGAGCTGAGATCGCACCACTGCACTCCAGTCTGGGTGACTCTGTCCACCTCCCCTGACAAAAAAATTTTTGAAGAAACAGGCCGAGTGTGATGGCTCACACCTGTAATCCCAGCACTTTGGGAGGCCGAGGTGGATGGATCACAAGGTCAGCAGTTCGAGACCAGCCTGGCCAATATGATGAAACCCCTTCTCTACTAAAAGTACAAAAATTAGCTGGGCATGGTGGTGGGCACCTGTAATCCCAGCTACTTGGGAGGCTGAGGCAGGAGAATTGCTTGAACCCAGGAGGCAGCGGTTGCAGTGAGCAGAGATTGGGCCATTGCACTCCAGCCTGGGCAACAGAGTGAGATTCCGTCTCAAAAAAAAAAAAAAAAAAAAAAATTTTTCGAAGAAACGTAAGTACATCCTTCCAAGGACAATTCCTCTTGGGAGAGTTGATGGACCAGAAAATATTGTGAAATGTGAGCTTGCTGGATGTATGATTTTTCCAGGTACTTAAGTCCTCACTGTGCTACCCATGTGACCTTCAGGCCTAAGTCATCAAGATGCACAGCACAGGACAGAAGGCCCTCTAGTCCTGCACATGGTGACATGGAATTGCTTTGCTGGTCCTCACAGACACAGGCTCCATCCAAGCCTGGCTCCTACCCATCACAGTTCTGTAGGTTGCCCATTTGCAGAAGGCCTTCCATCTGACACTCCTCCTTGCCTGCTTGCTCTCCAGCCATATTGTGGCCAATTTGCCATGAGGGGGCTGCAGTGGCCAAGCCTGCTGGAAACTGTGAGGTGTAGCTGGGAGAGAAAGGACACACTCCAGGTGTTCTTACTGCCTGTGACGATGCAGCTGCAGCGATGTACTGGCTGCTCACAAGCCTGTTCCTTCTTCTATTGTAGGGCATGAAGGATTCTCTCATCACTGGGTCAGAAGGGGGAACAGAAGTTTTTCTCATGCCTAATTTTTGGTTTTCAGTAAGGTCTTTTTCATTTTGTCTGGGAGAAACTGGAAAAGAAAAGATACTTGAAATAAACGGAAGCAAATTTAAACAAAGAAACACTTGAAATAAACTGGAAAGAATTTTCTTTCTTTCTTTCTTTTTTTTTTTTTTTTTGAGACGGGGTTTCTCCATGTTGGTCAGTCTGGTCTTGAACTCCTGACCTCAGGTGATCTGCCTGCCTCAGCCTCCCAAAGTGCTGGGATTACAGGCGTGAGCCACCATGCCTGGCTTTTTTTTTTTTTTTTCTTTTTTAACATTAACATGTTTTGCAAGAAGAAAAAGAATATGAAGGACACTAAGGGCAAATAAATATATGTGTTTACAACAGCAAAGACATGGAATCAACCCAAACGTTTATCAATGATAGATTGGATAAAGAAAATGTGGTATATACACCATGGAATACTATGCAGCCATAAAAAAGGAATGAGATCATGTCCTTTGCAGGGACATGGATGGAACTGAAAGCCATTATCCTCAGCAAACTAACACAGGAACAGAAAACCAAACACTGCATGTTCTCACTTATAAGTGGGAGCTAAGCAATGAGAGCACATGGAGGGGAACAACACACACTGAGGTCTGTTGGGGTGGCAGGGGGAGGGAGAACATCAGGAAGAATAGCTAATGCATGTAGGGCTTAATGCCTAGGTGATGGGTTGATAGGTGCAGCAAAGCACCAAGGCACATGTTGACCTGTGTAACAAACCTGCACATCCTGCACATGTACCCTGGAGCTTAAAAAATAAATATGTGTGTGTGTGTGTGTGTGTGTGTGTGTGTGTGTGTGTGTGTTTAAATGGAGAACCATCAACCAAGAGAAAAGCAGTATCCACTTGCAGATTCGGATCCCTGCGTCCTGTCGCCTTATATGTCTGGAATCAATACATTCTCAACTGGTCCTGTAGTAAGGTGCTCATGGGGTTTGTCTTCAAACTCGCTGTTAGAGGACTTTTTAAATCACAGGCTTAGCAATCTAGCTGAATTACTGCCACTCTTCTAGGTGGGAACTCTCACCTGTTGCTGAAGGCTCCAGATGCTCCTGCGGTACTTGAACTCCTCAGCCTCCCAAAGGGCTGGCATTACAAGTGTGAGCCACCATGCTGGCTGATTGTGCTAACCGTTTACAGCAGCAGCCACCCCGCTCCCTTCTCCAACATCCTTAAGCCCTGGCAACCACAACCCTGTTCTCCATCTCCATAATTTGTCATTTCAGGACTGTTGTATAAATGGAATTGTAGAGTATGCAACCTTTTGAGATTGGATTTTTTTTCACTCAACATAATTCCCTGGAGAGTAATTTGGGTTGTTTTATATGCCAAAAGTTTTTTCCTTTTTAGTGCTGAGTAGTAGTCCAACGTATGTGTGTACCGTGGTTTGTTTCACCATTTAACAACTGAAAGACATTTTGGTTGCTTCCAATATTGGGCTGTCATGAATAAATCTGCTAGTTCATTTTCCTACTTAAAAAAAAACCTGACTTACTGTCTACATCAGTGATCTTTATACTTGGTCCATGAACTCCTAGGGAGTCCATTAATATCCTAAAATTCTATTCAAACTTGTTGTTTTTCTTTGAAGAGGGTCCATTGCTTTAGGTGAGAGAGACTCTTACCCCAGTACTCATGTTTCCATAGAGGAGAGGGAACTTCAGTTTTCTCTAGGAGGCACATTTCTTTTTTAGTTTTAATTTTATTTTATTATTATTTTTTGAGACTGAGTCTTGCTCTGTTGCCCAGACTGGAGTCCAGTGGTGTAATCTCGCTCACTGCAGCCTCTGCCTCCTGGGCTCAAGTCACTCTCCTGCCTCAGCCTCCTGAGTAGCTGGGATTGCAGGTGCCTGCCACCATGCCCGGCTAATTTTTGTATTTTTAGTGGAGATGGAGTTTTACTATGTTGCCCAGGCTGGTCTCAAACTCCCGACCTTATGTAATCCACCTGCCTTGGCCTCTCAAAGTGCTGAGATTACAGGTGTGAGCCACCACGCCCAGCCTAGGAGGCACACTTCTACTCCTTCTCTACATTTTATTTGCTTTTCCTAACAGGAGAAGGAGTAACTAATACTTAGGATGGTCTGCTTTTCATTGGTCCCAATTATGGGCCAGGTTAATATGTTCAAGGTCACTGCAAATAAATGATCTGACTTCTTTTCCATTTGTCTGTACAAGTGGCAAATATTCTGTTTCCTGCTTCTGTGACCAGGTCGGGGCTTCTCCTGCCTGTGGCTAGATGGCTATTTCTGTCTAAATTAGGAGGAAGAAGTAGGAAGTCCATTTTGGCCTTGGGGCCCTTCTATGTTCTCCAATACAGCATTAATGTTAGCAAAGCTCAACTTTGACTCCCATCTCATTCTGTATATATTTCTTTTTTTTTAAAAAAATGTAACACTGTTTATTTAACTTCAAAAACATTTCAGCATTCTAAACATAGAAAAAGATAACAGAACGTTGCAAATCGTGTTTGAGTACAGAAGGTCCTTGAACTTTCATTGATGAAGTGGCTTTCTGCTTTGCTGACAACGAAGAATTCTATAGTTTGTTTGAAAACAAACAGTTTAAAAATTGCCAAATTGCCCTGTGCTACGGCCCCTCCAAAATGCATCTTCCCCACAGCCTCAACGCCAAGCAAGAAACATCAAGAGTTTGTCTCCAGTGTTTTGTTCTTTTAACAAACTACAATATATACAGTTGATAACTCAGGATTTCTAGCCAATAACCACATAGTTAACACCACTTTACAAATAAAAAAAAATGCCAGAAACATCTTTAAGTCCCTTGCAACACCAAGAGCCAAGTGCACAGAGTGAGGAGAACACGAGCATGCCTTTTCATTTTAAAAATGTTTGGAGGCCGGGCGTGGTGGCTCACGCCTGTAATCCAAGCACTTTGGAGGCCAAGGCGGGCAGATCACCTGAGGTTGGGAGTTCAAGACCAGCCTGACCAACATGGTGAAACCTCGTCTTTAAAAAAAAAAATGTTTGGAAATATGAACAACTTTGATACAGTTTCAGGATGCTCTGGACACCCATGACCACTTAGTGTAAACCACTGACAACCTCTAGAGCACTTTGAGACTACAATATGATCGTGATCACATTTTGCAGTTAAACATGATGAGGGCAACAGACACTTCTCAAATAAGAGATGTATCAGTTACAGTGCTCTGGGTTGGGCACTGTGGCTCACACCTGTAATCCTCCCACTTTGGGAGGCCAACGTGGGTGGATCACCTGAGGTCGGGAGTTTGAGACCAGCCTGGCCAACGTGGTGAAACGCTGTCTCTACTAAAAATATAAAAATCAGTTGGGCATGGGGGTGAGTGCCTGTAATCTCAGCTACTCAGGAAGCTGAGGCAGGAGAATCACTTGAACCTGGGAGGCAGAGGTTGCAGTGAGCCGAGATCACGCCACTGCACTCCAGCCTGGGTGACAGAGTGAGATGCCATCTCAAAAATAAAACAAAAACAAAAAATTATGGCACTCCCCTACTCTAAGGTATTCACAAGGAGACAGTTTTTTAATTCATCCTCCTCATCTTCCTCCTTCTCTTCTTCCTCCTCGTCCTCTTTATCTTCCTCTTCCACCTTTATCTAGGCAACTTTAGCAGGACCCTTTGCACCATCAAACTTTCCTTTCGACTTATAGTCAGCAACATGCATCTCATACTTCTCCTTCAGCTTTGCTGCCTTAGCGATGTAAGGTTGCTTTTCACCATCATTTAAGTCATTCCACATCTCACCCAGCTTTTTGGCCACATCTCCAATAGAGATGCCAGAGTTTGTGGATTTGATCTGAACAGAACAGGAAGAATCCAGATGGTGACCTTTTGAAGGTATTAGAATCCTTCTTTTTGTCTCCGTTAGCTGGTCTGTAATCCTTCATTTCCCGGTCATAGCACACTTTATCCGCCTTTGCCATTTCATCAAATTTAGACTTCTCTTCCCTGGACATTGTCTTCCACCTCTCAGAGCACTTCTTGGAAAATTCTGCAAAATTGACAGGGACCTCTGGATTTTTCTTCTTATGATCTTCTCTGCACGTCTGCACAAAGAAGGCATAAGCAGGCTGGGTGCGGTGGCTCAGGCCTGTAATCCCACCACTTTGGGAGGCCAAGGGGGGTGGATCACGAGGTCAAGAGTTTGAGACCAGCCTGACCAATATGGTGAAAACCCATCTCTACTAAAAAAAAAAAAATCTAGGCAACATTAGCTGGGTGTGGTGGCAGGTGCCTGTAGTCCCAGCTACTGGAGAGGCTGAGGCAGGAGAATCGCTTGAACCTGGGAGGCGGAGGTTGCAGTGAGCCGAGATTGCGCCACTGCACTCCAGCCTGGGCAAAAAAAAAAGAGAGAGACTCCATCTAAAAAAAAAAAAAGAAAAGAAAAGAAAAAGAAAAAGAAAGAAAGAAGGCATAAGCAGACATGTTGCCCTTTGTTTCCTGGGAGTCATCTTTAACCATCCTGACTGTATTGTTCGCTAGTTTGGACAGTGCAGGGAATAACACGTGGCTCAGCGCTCCCCAGCCTCATGCTAGCTGCCTCAAGGAGAGCCGCCTCTTGTATATATTTCTTTATTGGCTCAGATTCCTTAGGGAAGGTGATTAATTTCAGCACCCTTGATCCCCTTCCCTATTATGTACATAGCTTTTCGTTGAAGAGAATCCCATCACACCACACACACACACACACACACACACACAGGCACACACACGCATGCACACACACACACACACACACACCCAACACACCCAACACACCCTTACTTTTTATCTTGAGTTGGTCCACAACTCTTTACTAGGATTCACATTCTCAAACCTGCCTCTCCATACTTATCCCTACTGTCTCCTGAAACAAACCTTCTGTTTCAGTCAGACCATTTCACCCATTTATACTCCAGCCACTGGATCTCTGCTTAGTCATTTCCTCTCCCTGAGAAGCTCTTCCTACTGTTCTCTGCTGGTCCAACTCCTACCCATATTTCAAAGCCGAGGTCATCTTTCTCTGTGAAAACTCTCCTGGACATTAGTGCAGAGAGTAAATTTATTTATTACCTGTAGCATAAATTGGGGTTAACTTTTCTCTTTCTTTGTCTATACCTCACTTCTCCCCACAACTAGATTTGTGTGTCCCTGGAGATCATGGATCACATTTTTTCTCTTTGTTCCCTCAAAGCTTAGCATGAGTTTGAATCTCAACAAATATTTGTGGCTAGAATTTATCTTCTATTTCTCCATTTCAGAGCACCAGTTTCCTGAGCTAGTGGTTTTGAGGGTATGAAATTGCTCTTCAACCACTATTAATAATGGCAATAGATTGTCTTATGAAAATACTTTAACAGTTTCCTTTTATTATGCATTTACTCTACCTATCACCGCTCTTTACCTGGATTAACTCACAGACTCCTCATACCAACCCTTTTAGAGATTCAGAATGCTTAGGTGATTTATTCAAGGTCCATCAGCCCATATGTGCAGAACAGAAACCTTTTTTTCTACAATAGAAAACAATTTTTTTTTTTTGAGACTGAGTCTGGCTCTGTCACCCAGGCTGGAGTGCAGTGACATGATCTTGGCTTATTGCAAACTCCGCCTCCCAGATTCAAGCAATTCTCCTGCCTCAGCCTCCTGAGTAACTGGGACTACACGCTCACGCCACCACAACCAGCTATTTTTTTTGTATTTTTAGTAGAGACGGGGTTTCACCATGTTGGCCAGGATGGTCTCTATCTCCTGACCTCGTGATCCACCCGCCTCGGCCTCCCAAAGTGTCAGGATTACAGGCAGGAGCCACCACACCTGGCTGGAAAACAATAATCTTATACAGATGTTTACTGTAGCCCTAGGAAAGGGTAAATAAATCTCTGCCCTAAGCTTCTTGCTAAGTATCTGCATGGGCTGACTTACTAAAGTATCTACAGGAATTCTGTTAATGTTAAAATTCCTTTCTTAAGAGCATTCACATAATGAATAGCAACACTCAGCATTCATTGAAGAAGATTTTTTTTTAATTTATTATTTTTTTTTAGAGATGGCTTTCACTATGTTGGCCAGGCTGGTCTCAAACTCCTGAACTCCCTCATGATCTGCCCACCTTGGCCTCCCAAAGTGCTGGGATTACAGGCGTGAGCCACCACACCGGGCCCATTCGAGAAGATTAAAAAACCAATAGCAACACCATTCCTTAATCCAGTCCAATTTCACAGGTGCTATCAAAACAATGCTAAGATTGTCTCTCAGCAATCGTTTTTTTTTAGATGGAGTCTCACTCCCATTATGCAGGCTAGAGTGCAGTGGCGTGATATCGACTCACTGCAACCTCCACCTCTTGGTTTCAAGTGATTCTCCTTCCTCAGCCTGCCAAGTAGCTGGGATTACAGGTGTGTGTCACTACACCTGGCTAATTTTTGTATTTTTAGTAGAGACAGGGTTTCGCCATGTTGGCCAGGCTGATCTCAAACTCCTGACCTCAGGTGATCCACCCACCATGGCCTCCCAAAGTGCTAGGATTACAGGCATGAGCCACCTTGTCTGGTCGTCCCTTAGCAATCTTAACTTGATTACCTCTTTACAGACCCTATCCCCAATACAGTCATATCTGGAGGTCCTGGGGTTAGGACTTCAACATAGGAATTTTGGGAGGAAACAGCTCAGCCCAGTCCATAGTGGCCATATGGTGATTACTTCAGTCTTGCCTAGGTCCGTTAAATGTCATCACTGGGCTTCTGTATTTTGGAATCCTATAATCTGCATCGATACTGGGAAGCCCAGATGCACCACAGCATCTTTTACTGTCTGTCTGGTCTGCAGAAGACAACCACTATTAATCTCAAAAAAGCTGTTGTGTCTGCTTATCAGTGCACCCCTGGTGAAGGAATGTTTTCTCGGCCTTCCCAGGGAACACGGTCAGGAAGTAGTTTGATATGGTTTGGATCCATGGTCCAGCAGATCTGGTCTCACGTTGTAACTTTGTATTAGACCATTCTTGCATTGCAATAAAGAAATACTTGAGACTGGGTAATTTGCAAAGAAAAGAGGCTTAATTGGCTCATGGTCCTGTAGACTGTACAGGAAGCATGGCAGCATCTACTCAGCTTCTGGGAAGGCCTCTGGGGAGGGCTCAGGAAGCTTACAACCATGATGGAAAGCAAAGGGAGAGCAGGTACATCACATGGTCAGGGCAGGAGCAAGAGAGAGAACAGGATGATGGGTGCCACACGCTTTTTTTCTTTTTTGGAGATGGTGTCTCGGTCTGTTGCCCAAGCTGGAGAGCAGTGGTGTGATCTCAGCTCATTGCAACCTCTACCTTCCAGGTTCAAGAGATTCTCCTGCCTGAGCTTCCTGAGTAGCTGCGACTACAGGCGTATGCCACCACACCTGGCTAATTTTTTGTATTTTTAGTAAAGACGGGGTTTCACCATGTTAGTCAGGATGGTCTTGATCTCCTGACCTCGTGATCTGCCTGCCTCAGCCTCCCAAAGTGTTGGAATTATAGGAGTGAGCCACCTCGCCTGGCCCCACATGCTTTTAAACAACCAGATCTCTTGAGAACTCACTCACTATTACTGGAACAGCATCAAGCGGGATGGTGCCAAACCATTCATGAGAAATCCACCACCATGATCCAATCACCTCCCATCCAGCCCACCTCCAATATCGTGGATTACAATTCATGATGAGATTTGGGCAGGGACACAGATCCAAACCATATCAAACTCCACATACCTTATATTTTGAGCTTTATGATTCCCCAGTATCAGTTCTGGTGTGCCCACGTCATTTATTACAGAACATCGTCTTCCCTACTTCCCAATTCCCTAGTCTCAAGGAGCAATCCCAGCAGCATATTAGAATTGGCACCATGTGTCCTTGCCTGGCCATTAAACCCCGAGTCATGGGAGGGTGCTCCTATGACAGTGAGTTCTCCCCATTCCAATCTCATCTTTCTCCCCTTTGTCAAACCTGGCTATCCAGGCAGCCTAAGGCAGGGACAGCCCCAGGCTCGGTTTCAGTCTCACTTGCTGGCCTAGTGATGCCCTTCCCTGTCACACTCAGTGAATAAGGACAAGTCAGCTGGGAAACTACTATTTGTGGAAAATACTGTGGACTTTCAGGGATCCTCAAGAGGAAATCTTGGGCCCTGAAGAACCTGCGGGGTGTGAGGTGGGGTGGTCTTTGACATCATGATGAGGTAGGACATGTCCCTGAGAAGGCGTTTGTTGCCTGGCTGGATTCTGTAGCTGCTCTGGCCCTCTTGGTGATTGTACCACCTTCTCCCACTCATTCCCAGTCCTGTTAATACCCACTCTCCTACTGGTCCCCTACGGACAGTTACCAAATCCATTCTGCCCCCTGCCTCTCAGTTCGGCGGGTTCCCTCTTCTCCGACCTTGAGGTCATGTCCGCCACAGTGCCCAGCTGATCCTGGAACCTATTTTCCTCTCTGCTGTGGCCGTTGCTGTGTCTTAGGCTGCTGAGAGCATACTTCCACCATATGGCCAAAGGAAACATTTACAGTTCTACAAGACTGTTTCTCTAGGACATAGCCACTTATCCTACCAAAGGACGTGTACATCTTCCAGAAAGTTCTTCCTTGGGGCAAAAGCCCGCAGTGGTATCTGCTCTGCAATCTCAGTGGATGACATTCTTTTCTCAGACTAAACGCAGTTTAATGAACAAGCCGCTAGGGGGCAAAGCTGCTTTAGTTTAGTAAATTTGAATTGCTGCTTTTTGTTTTTGTTTTTGTTTTTTTTTTGAGACGGAGTCTCACTCTGTCGCCCAGGCTGGAATGCAATGATGCGATCTCAGCTCACTGCAACCTCCGCCTCTCAGGTTCAAGCGATTCTCCTGCCTCAGCCTCCTGAGTAGCTGGGATTACAGGCACCCATCAGCACGCCTGGCTAATTTTTGTATTTTTAGTAGAGACTGGGTTTTGCCATGTTGGCCAGGCTGGTGTTGAACTCCTGATCTCAGGTGATCCACCCGCCTCAGCCTCCCAAAATACTGGGATTACAGCCGTGAGCCACCGCGCCCAGCTCTTTTTAAATTTTTTCTTTTTTTATCTCACTCTGTCGCCCAGGCTGTAGCACAGTGGTGTGAACTCTTCTCACTGCAACCTCCACCTCCCAGGCTCAAGCCATTCTCCCACCTCAGCCCCCTGAGTAGCTAGGACTACAGGTGACTGTCACCACGCCTGGCTAGTTTTTGTATTTTTTGTAGAAACACATTCTCACTGTGTTGCCTAGGCTGGTCTGGAACTCCTGGGCTGAAGCAATCTTCCTGCCTGGACCTCCCAAAGTGCTAGGATTATAGGCATGAGCCACCGCACCCGGCCTGAATTGGTTCTTTCTTATTACAAGATTGTGGAACACAAGGAAAATAGAGATAAACCAATAAAAGAAGATAAAAATCACCTGATATCCCACACCTCAGATACCACTCAGGACTTTATGGCATTTTATTTACATTATTTTTCCCCTCCACCTAAATGTAAATTAAAAAAAAATTTAATGTGGTATTTCTCTACATACTCTCTGGTTTCTACTTTATGATAAAGTCTTGTGTACTTTCTACTTTAATCACTTCTTGGCTTTTTGGCTAAGAGCAAGTGTAGTACTTATCTACTTTGCAATACAACAGGTATTAAATATTCTTCTGTGACACTATCTTTCTAATGTTTAATTATCATAAAAACATGGACAATATAATTTGTCATGGTTAAATTTCTTTGCACATCATTGAAGAACTCCTTGACTTAGCGTCTCAGTAACTAAAAGAGGAGTTGCTGGCTCAAAGGCAATGCCATCCTTTTAGGTTTGGGACATATATTGCCAAGTTATTTTCCAGAAATGAGGTGACAACTACAGTCTCCCTAACATCCTGAGAGAATGCTGCTGTGGCTCTCTCATGGGCAACACTGCTCGTCTCTTTTGAACTTTTTGCCAATTTGACAGGCAACGTGTTGCATTGTGGTTGTTTTTAATTGTATCTCTTCAAAAATCAAATGTAAAAGAAATATTTATTGAGTGTGGATTATTTGTCATGCACTGTGCTAAACCCTGGGAATCCAGGAGGGAGTAGTGCAGATATTGTTCTTGCTATCTTCAATCTCATATTCTAGAAAGATGAGGACATGCCAAAAACAATGTAAATGGATACACAAGTAGTTATGGATTGGGGGAAGCATCATTGAGGAAAGAAATAGCGTAGCATACCAGAGATAGTAAGGGACATGCTCATTGGCCTCTCATAAGTTCAACAATTTTATCCTTTATGCTCATCAGCTACCGTGTTTCTTCTTTTGTGAAACACAGAGAAATAGAGGCGTGGGTAAAGGGAAGCTGACAGGAAGTTTGCTGCCATAATGACGATGTTTTACATCTTGTAAAGGGCACAGTCACCTCCTACACCATTCTCTCTGGGCTGACAACTCTGAAATGCTGAGGTGGCCCTGGACTAGTAGGAGATCTGTTTATTTTTCTTTTCTTTTTCTTTCTTTCTTTTTTTTTTTTTTTTTCTTTTTTAGACACATAGCTTCACTCTTGTTGCCCAGGCTGGAGTGCACTGGTGCAATCTCAGCTCACTGCAGTCTCTGCCTCCCGGTTTCTAGAGATTCTCCTGCTTCAGCCTCCCTAGTAGGTGGGATTACATGCGCCCGCCACCATGCCGGGCTAATTTTTTGTAGTTTTAGTAGAGACGGGGTTTCATTATGTTGGCTAGGCTGGTCTTGAACTCCTGACCTCAGGTGATCCACCTGCCTCACTCCTGACCTCAAGAAATCCACCCACCTCAGCCTCCCAAAGTGCTGGGATTACAGGTGTGAGAGCCACTGCCCATGGCTGAGATCTGTTTCTTATCTCTCCACACAAAAGCAGATAACCAGTGCAGCAGGCCCAGTATGGATACATTTGTTCTCTCTCTCTCTCTCTCTCTCTCTCACACACACACACACACACACACACACACAGGATACACCAAGGTCAGTCACTGTTCCTGATGGGATTAGACAGAAATGATCACCCCAAGTCCCTGAGCAGAAGCCCTGAAACCTCCTTCCATTTTTACACGAACCCAAAGGTGGGAAGCTTCAAGCCTTAAAATGTGGGATTTTAAATGCAATGTGTATTCTTACTGTGGGAAATTTGTAATGGTTGAGGAAGGCCTGCAGCCTCCAAAATAGCTCCGTCAAAAGTCCTGTCACTGCTCTTCCTTGGATGCTGAAGTAGTCGAGAAAGTGAGCTCTAGAGGGTTAATTACACCTAGACAGAGCTTGCAACATTAATTATGTTTAGGATTGCATCTGTCATTGTAGACTTGCATTGGGTCTGGAAGTGTTGACTGAGGAGAACATGCTTTTTCATGCCTATTTTTTTTTTTTTTTTTTTTTTTTTTTTTTGAGACAGAGTCTCGTTCTGTCGCCAGGTTGGAGAGCAATGGTGAGGTCTCAGCTCACTGCAACCTCCGGCTCCCAGGTTCAAGCGATTCTTCTGCCTCAGCCTCCTGGGTAAATGGGATTACAGGCACCTACCACCACGCTCAGTTAATTTTTTGGATTTTTAGTAGAGATGGGGTTTCACCATGTCGGCCAGGCTGGTCTTGAACTCCTGACCTTGTGATCCGCCTGCCTCAGCCTCCCAAAGCACTGGGATTGCAGGTGTGAGCTGCTGCACCTTGCCCACATCTATTTTTTTTTTTTAACTGCTGCATAACAACTTCATAGCAACAAGGAAAATGTATGAGGAGAGAAAAAATGACCCTAATCCCTCCATTAATGTATCAAGTTCATTTTTCCTCACCTCTTTTTATACGGAACATGCCTTCTTTATGCCATTTGAATGACATGGTAGCTTCTAGAAGATCTGTGTACATGTCACTATTGGCGGTAGACCGTGAGGCTTCAGTGGGATACGACACCAACACCAGCCCACAAGACACAGCAGATGGGTCTCGTGGGCCAAGGTGAACGAAGCTGCCTCTCGTGGGATGTGAGGTCCAAGGGTGATTGAGGAAGGACAGAGCCTGGGCAAACTGCCGTGGGCACTCTCTCCTGCCTCTGGGCCATGTCTGTTTGCTAATGCTTTTATACAGTGAGTTATGTGAATGTGAACACACAAGAGAGTTTGACAAAGAGCCAGAATTCAGAAAATGGCAACGGGCAGCCTGGAAGATGTGTGCTGGAGAGGGCACAGACCCACCTCTGCACCCTGCTGCCCTGAGGGTGGCTTGTGGACGCTTGTTTGAATGTGGGGTTCAGGAGCTTTTCTCTGCCTCCTGGAAAACAGTCCCTGACCAGCTGCCAGCAATGTAGTGCCCTAGGGAGCCAGGGCCTAGAGCTATTGATCCTGTGTGTCAGATCCAGACAGTAACTCAGTATTTACCAGGAAAGCTTTGCAGGTGGGCAGCGGGATGCGGAGGTGTGGGATCTGCCTGGCTTCCCCTACTGCTCAGTAGTTCTGACAGTGGTATGGTTCATAGGCCTGTATATGTTTCATGCTTCCAGAAAAGTTTAGGCTTTCAGCCTTCTCCATATACGTTTAAGGAGAACGAGACTGAAAGCTTCAAAATCTTCTTGAATAGGCTCAGAACTCCCAAAATGTCTCTTCTACCACATTCTATAGGTTGAAGCAAGTCACAGGTAAGCCCAGATTCGTGTGGGTGGAGAAACAGACTCCATCTCTTGAAGGTAGGAGTGGCAAAGTCAGTGAAAAGCCCTGAGCATCCAGGGATGGGAGGAACTGCTGTGGCCTTTGTTGCAATCAGTCTACCAGTCTACTTGGAATCAGTATTTTACCACTTCAAGTGCCAGAGAATTGTTCCGGAGTACTAAGCCATTTAAGGACACACTGTTCCTTCTCTATCCATTATTAAATGACATCCAGATATTCCCCTCTGGCAATGGTTGCTTGTTGTGATTAATAACTGATTTTCATGGTTAAATCGTAAGTTTGAGAAACAGGCCATGAGAAACGTGGGCTGGGAATTGAGCAGTACCATTAGTCACACATAAATATGTTCATTAGCATTCTTGCTTTCAGACAACAGAATCCACTCGTAACTAGTTTAAATTAGCAGACACTTATTACAGGGTATTAGCTATGATACAGAATCTGTGGAAAAACTAATGGAACAAACTGGAGGTTGGGCTTTTTGGGCCAACTCTGGTGGAGTAGCCAGGGATAGCTCAGAACCATGCTTCATCTGCTACTACCACAGGAAGCTGCTCCTATGAGCCTTGCTCCCAGAGTCTGACTCCGCTGCTGCACACCAAGAAAGTGGATGCCCCTGTGCCCTTCCTCTGTCTATATTTAACTTAGTTTCAAGTCAAAGCCTATTGTACCTGACTGGTAGAACCTAGGTCATAGGTCTATACCTTAGTGGGAATTGAAGCTGGGAAAAGCAGGGTTTTTTGGAGTAGGGGGGACAGGGGGGCATATGGTTCTATTGAATTTTAACAATCAGGTTACAAAAGTTTCTATTACCTCCCCCAAAAGATTCCCTTTTGTAATTCCTTTATAGTCACACCCTCCCCCAACTACTACAATCTAGCAACTTACTGACCTTCTAGCCCTCTAGTTTTGTCTTTTTAAGAAGGCCATATAGGGCTGGGCACGGTGCCTCACGCCTGTAATCCCAGCACTTTGGGAGGCTGAGGTGGAAAGATCACTTGAGGTCAGTAGTTTAAGACCAGCCTGGCCAACTTGGCAAAACCCTGTCTCTACTAAAAATACAAAATAAAGCCGGGAGTGGTGGCTCATGCCTGTAATCCCAGCACTTTGGGAGGCCGAGGTGGGTGGATCACCTGAGCTCAGGAGTTCAAGACCAGCCTGGCCAACATGATGAAACCCCATCTCTACTAAAAATACAAAAAATTGGCTGGGTGTGGTGGTGGGCGCCTGTAATCCCAGCTACTGAGGAGGCTGAGGCAGGAGAATCGCTTGAACCAGGGAGGCAGAGGTTGCAATGAGTTGAGATCATACCACTGCACTCCAGCCTGGGAAACAAGGGCAAAACTCCATCTAAAAGAAAAATACACACAAAAAAAACCCACCAAAAAATTAGCTGGGCATGGCAGCACGTGTCTATAGTCTCAGCTACTCAGGAGGCTGAGGATGGAGAATTGCTTGAACCTGGGAGGTAGAGGTTGAAAGGAGCCAAGATTGTGCCACTGCACTCCAGCCCAGGTGACAAAGCAAGACTCTGTCTCACAAAAACAAAAAACAACAAAAAAAATCCTATATAAATGGAATTATATAGTATGCAACCTTTTGAGACTGGCTTCTTTCACTCAGCATAATGCCTTTGAGGTTTATTCAAGTTGTTAAATGTATCAATAGTTCATTCCTTTTTATTGCTGGGTAGTATTCCATTTTATAGATATACCAGTGCTTCTTTATCCATTCACTGGTCAAATGATATTTGGGTTGCTTCTCATTTTTAGCAATTATGAATTGAGATGCTATACATATTCATGTACAGGTTTTTGTGTGAACATAAGTTTTCGATTCATTAAGCAAATACCTAGGAGTGGGATTGCTAGGTCGTGTATGGTATATATATATGTTTAACTCTATAAGAAAGTGCCAAACTGTTTTCCAGAGTGGCTGTACCACTTTGCATTGGCACCAGCAGCATATGACAGTTCTGGTTGTTGTACATTTTTGCCAGCATTTGGTATTTTAAAAATTTTAGCCATTCTAGTAAGTGTGTAGTGGTATGTAATAGTGGTTTGGAATTTGCATTTTCCTAATGGAATGATGCTAAACATGTTTTCAGGTGCTTATTTTTCATCTGTATATTCGCTTTGGTGAAGCATTTGTTCAAGTCTTTTGCTCACTTTTAAACTGGGTTGTTCTTTTAGTGTTGTGTTTTGAGTGTTCCTTCCATATTCTGGACACAAGTGCTTTGTTAAATATGTGATTTGCAATATTTTTTCCTAATCTGTATCTGTTGGGAGAGGCCATTCACCATGGGCCATGTGTATCCCTGCACATTCTTTCTGGGTAAGGCTCCAATCACTCTTTATCCTGGCCATTTCTCAGGGTTATGTTAGCAGAGAACAATCTTGAGGAGCAAGCTGTCTCACCACAGGCAATAAACAGGCTTGCTTCTCCTTGTTATAAAATCAGTGAATCTTCCAAGTTCAGTGTTCTTCTATAACACAGGTCCATTGCATATGCAGGCACCCATCATGGGCTCTTCACATCACCCCCACGGGACTTGAGGTGCATGGGGACTGGCACAAGCATCATACAAACTCTGGCTATTTCTTTTACAGTGAATGATAAAGTCCCTTGTCACCGATTCTGTAGCTTCGTGTTTTCTGCCAGCATCCATGAAACAGTAACAGGCTAACTTGTCAGTTTGTAAGTAGGATAAAATCTTAGATTCTGCACAGTGCTTGACAGTTTTGGCAATAAGGCTGGAATACTGACAGAGACATAGATTTCTGGTAAAGAAAGAGTGAATGCCCACATGTGCCAGGTTAGGAGATATAAGAAGACATCCTGGGATCCAGTAGTGACTTCTTTTGTCCAATTGGTGGGCAAGTGAGAAGGAGTAGGAATCACTGCTCTCCTACCTGATATGGTTTAGATCTGTGTCCCCAACCAAATCTTATGTTAAAATGTAATCCCTGATGCTAGAGGTGTGGTCTACTGGGTGGTGATTGGATCATGGTGGTAGTTTCTCATGAATGGTTTAGCACCATCCCTGTAGTCCTGCTTTCATGATAGAGTTCGTATAAGATCTGGTTGTTTAGAACTGTGTAGCACTTCCCCCCACCCACTTCCTCCTGTTTGAGCCATTTAAGATGTCCCTGCTTCCCTTTCACCTTCTGCCATGATTTTAGGTTTCTGAGGCCTCCCCAGAAGCTGAGCAGATGCCAGCATCATGCTTCCTGTACAGCCTGTGGAATCACCAGCCAATTAAACCTGCTTTTAGAATAAATTATCCAGGCTAGGTGCAGTGGCTCACACCTGTAATCCCAGCACTTTGGGAGGCCAAGGTGTGTGGGTCACCTGAGGTCAGGAGTTCGAGACCAGCCTGGCCAACATATAATTAAACCCCATCTCTACTAAAAATACAAAATTTAGCGGGGTGTGGTGGTGCATGCCTGTAGTCTCAGCTATTTAGGAAGCTAGAGCAAGAGAATACCTTGAACCCAAAAGGCAGAGGTTGCAGTGAACTGAGATCATGCCACTACACTCCAGCCTGGGCAACAGAGCAAGACTCTGTCTCTCAAAAATAAATAAATAAATAAATAAAGACATTACCTAGTCTCAGATATTTCCTTGTAGTAGGGCAAGAATGCACTAATACATTACATGTATTAGTCTGTTTTCATGTTGCTGATTAAGACATACCTGAGACTGGGCAATTTACAAAAGAAAGAGATTTATTGGACTTACAGTTCTACATGGCTGGGGAGGACTCACAATCATGGCAGAAGATGAAAGGCACACCTCACATGGCAGTGGCAAGAGAGAGAATGAGACCAAGTGAGACAGGTTTCCCCATATCAAACCATCAGATCTTATGAGACTTATTCACTATCATGAGAACAGTATGGGGAAAACCACCCCAAAGATTCAATTATTTCCCACTGAGTCCCTCCCACAACAAGTGGGAATTATGGGAGTACAATTCAAGATGAGATTTGGCTGGGAACACAGCCAAACCATATCACTACTACCTGTTCATGAATGTTAGAAGCTAAATGAGAATAAGTAAGACTGAAACAAGCCACCTCATTGGTACCTTATTCCTTAATCCCTCTCCTGTGGGTGGGCAGAGGGAGGAATATTATCATGACAATGAGACAGCAAGCTTAGGAGCCCTAGTTAAAAAAGAATATGGCCGGGTGCTCATGCCTGTAATCCCAGCACTTTGGGAGGCTGAGGCGGGCAGATCACGAGGTCAGGAGACAGAGACCATCCTGGCCAACATGGAGAAACCTCTTCTCTACTAAAAATACAAAAAAATTTGGCAAGTGTGGTAGTGGGCGTCTGTAGTCCCAGCTACTCAGGAGGCTGAGGTAGGAGAATTGCTTGAACCTGGGAGACAGAGGTTGCAGTGAGCTGAGATTGTGCCACTGCACTGCAGCCTGTGTGACAGAATGAGACTCTCAAGAAAAAAAAAAAATATGTGTGTGTGTGTGTGTGTGTGTGTGTGTGTGTGTGTGTGTGACTATGGCTGCTGAGTCAAGGGGTCAGTTAAGCTGAAAGAAAGTCAGAAATGAGAACGTAGGGCTTTAGGTAGATGGGAAACACTTGAAGTTTATTTGGTGAGCCCGAGTGGGCAGCCACTCCAAACTGCAAGTAAATGAAAAGCCTTGCTTACTGGGGCAGAGCTGCTCTCTCCATTGACATAGCCTGCTGCCTCTCTCCTCCTCTACTCTGATTTCTTTTCTTTTTTCTTTTCTTTCTTTTTTTTTTTTGAGACAGCATCTCACTCTGTCACCCAGACGGGAGTGCAGTGGCACAATCTCAGCTCACTGCAACCTCTGTCTCCCAGGTTCAAGTGATTCTCCTGCCTCAGCCTCCCGAGTAGCTGCAACCTCCACCTCCCAGGTTCAGGCAATTCTCCCATGTCAGCCTCCCAAGTAGCTGGGATTACAGGCTCCTGCCACCATGCCAGGCTAATTTTTGTATTTTTAGTAGAGACGGGGTTTCACCATGTTGGCCAGGCTGGTCTCAAACTCCTGACCTCAGGTGATTCGTCTGAATCAGCCTCCCAAAGTGCTGGGATTATAGGCGTGAGCTACTGTGCCTGGCCACTCTTCTCTGATTTCATGTCCTTTAAAGAACAACAACAAAAAAAGAGTATGCAGAAGAATGAGGGTGTGGGTTAGGGTGGAACTCAGACATTTATGCCTTGGTTGGAAACAGGCATCTAAGTCACCATCCTACCCAGTCCTATGGCAGGAGAGGGCACTGGGCACAGAGGTGGCCATTGGCATTGAGGTATCCAGGGTAGAGATGTGGCATGTGAGGAGGCAGAAAAGAAGAGTCCCTGAGGAGGTGGTGCCCATCCTGAGGCTAAGAGCCTCCCTGATGGCTCCAGCCACTCCTCATGGACTGCACTTTTCCCTCTTCCCTCTTCCTGTTCCCCCTCCCATACCTGGAACTCCTGGGCAGGAGATAAACTCCTGGCAACTGCTTTTGTAACTTCTGAAGTGCAAGTGTTAAACTCCCTTGGAGTTTCCCACAGGGAACAAAAAGATCTGATCTCAACTGATAAGGTGTGAGCAAAACTCTCAGTGAAGAAAAGCAGTTCAAGTGACTTTAGGGGTGAAGGATTCCATGCCAATTCAATCTACCATTATGAAAACATAGAAGGAAATTGACATGATAAATGCTTGCACTATAAATGTTCATAAAGCGTCAGAGTAAATTCTCCCATTTAGGACACTGACACAAGCACAGAAGTGCTACTGGGACAAACTCCCCTGCCGTTTGCCACCATGGGGGTGGAGTAGGGATCAGCATTTATTTTGAGTGCCTTTATTCCCTGGTGTCCAGAGCTTTCACTGTACAGATTATGTCCTGGTGGTTGGCAAATTGGAATCCTCCAAATTAATGGCCCTGACTTCACTGTTATTATACTTCCACTCAATGGGCAGAATACAAGGCTGCTCTCATAAGTCTGACCAATACTGACCTTGAGAACACTTGTTATATTTTTACTGACTTGCCACTCTTGCCAATGGTCTAGCCTTTTGTCTTTCACTCGAAAGACTACAGACTCGTAGACTAAAGACACCTCTCTTCGGTATTGTAACTGTAGAAACAAATTGTGGATGATGATGGGACCATCTGGGTCACTCACAGAGACGCACAAAGTAAGGGCCTGCTTTCTGATGAGATCAACTACATTCAAGCTGTCGATCAAATCTGCATTCCCCAGACTGCCATCACACATGGCAACACATCTGGTATCAGGGACTGGGCACGGAGTAAAGGACCTGATGTTTCTGATGCAGAAGCCACTACAACATGCCAGACTTATGACCCCTGCCAAAAGTTGACCTGTTTGTCTTGCAACAAAAGAGGCCACATTGCTTGGGGGCATTGACCCTATTGGACCCTGACAGTTTGACTACATCAGAGTGACTACTACATTGGCTGTCTCCTTTAGTGCTACCAATGTTCTCTTCACTTTTAATACTTTTTCAGATTACATGTTGCTGTTCCAGTGTGATCAACCAACTTCAACCACACCATTGTGGCTCCTGAGTCTTAGCTATGTTATGTTTTCAGCTTTCCAACTCATTTTCAGTCTGACAGTGGTGCACCTTTTTTTCCTTAAACATCACCCAGTAATGAGCCTATAAAGTACTTGATGAACATTCCACGCTCCTTACCATCCACTGTTATCTGGTTTTGCTGAGTGACGGAACAATTTCTGACTCTGCTTCTACTTGGCCCACACAAAATAGTAAGGCAATTTGGTCACTGAATGTAGATGTCCCCAAAAAGGGACCTCTTGGCTGCCTTCAGAATACAAGGTCTAGAGGCAAGTGGGGAGTGATTGGGGAAAAGTGAAGCTACAGATACTGGGATGGGACACATTGATTATGTGGCAGTGGAGGGAAAGTGCCGACCCTGGTACTTTGGGAGAGAACACCTTAGATATTGGGAGATGGAAGGATCGGGGGCAAGGCAATTAATGTTCTCTTTGTCTCCTAGATCCAGCACTGACTGCCACCTGAATCAAGCAGCAGCTCTGCTGGCAATCTGACCTGCTGCTGAGTTTGTAATTTCCTTCTATGTGCTATGGAAACAGAAAAACTGATCTGGAACTGATGCCTGATGCCATCAATGGCAGCTCTGTAATGTGAACATGTACAGACACACGATCCAGTGCAAGAGTGTTTCAGTGTAATGCGAAGTTATATGTTTCTATTGATAACTGAATGGCCTTGGGTTATACCACGTATGAAGATTGAGGCTATAAATACTTAGTGACACCACCCATGTGGCTTAATCGAACCAATGTAATGATGACAACAAATCCTGAACTATGCACCTTTGGGTTATATGTTTATATGTGGGGGAGAGTGAGCCACAGAATGTCTCTCTGTTGGTGATAGGGATTGCTTTTTGGCCCATCTCTTGCTCCTTATAATTATTGGCAATGACACCAAAGCTGATCAGGATAGCCTAAACTCTGTATGTGAGTTGTAATTGATAATAGACTAGCCTTAGATCACATTCTTACTGTCTGAAAGAAGACCCAGTGATGCCCATGGGATTTCCTCAGAGTTACATGAGACCAGGACTTTGGGAGGTATGGATGGGGTCACTACAGCAAGGTGGCCTCATCCTGTGTCATGGAGTTCTGTTGAAAATGATTTATGAGATTAATTAAATAGAGTTGGTCCCAAATTCTGTTGGTCAGATTAATCAGAGTGGCATATCCATGAATAATTCTATATTTGGCCAAGAATGTGTTGGGCTGATTGGTGGCTTGTTGAGAGAGTTAATCCACTGTGGGCTGTGGGTGTATTTGTACACTTTTTTGCTGATTATGCTAAGACTGGAAGACCCTGGCCGCTCTCTACCTGGCCATTTCTCAGGATTGTATTTGAATTACTGAAAACAGCCTTGAGGGATGAGATGATATCTTCCCTCAGACTGAGAGGATTTGTTTCCACTTGCTGTAACAGTAATGAATTCCCCAAGCTCACTGTCCATCCCCTATTACATAGCCCACTGTGTGTTCCTATCCATGATAGGTTATTTGCTTCACCAATGTGAGAGTTGGGGAGCACGGATAACCAGTGGGAACATGGGTAGCCAGTATGTGCATCATGCTGATGCCCTGGCTACTGCTTTTGCCATGAATAATAAGGCTATTTGTCTCTGACTCAGGAGTCCCATGTCTTTTGCCAGTATCCACAAAACAGTAACAAGTGGACTTGTTAGTTGATAAGTAGGGTAAAATCTCATGCCCTGTATAATTCTCTACAATATCTTGTCTTTTCATTTTCTTAATAATGTCTTTTAAGAGTATGAGTTTTAATTGTGATAAAGTTCAATTTATCAATTCTTTTATGGATTGTGCTTTTGTGTCATACCTAATAATCCTTTGCCTAATCCCAGGTCACACAGATTTTTTTTTGCCTGTGTTTTCTTTTTAGAGTTTTATACTTTTATGTCTTACATTTAGATGTATAATCCAGTTTGGATATAATTTTTAAATAAAGTGCTATTGTAGGTCAAAATTTAATGTTTCTTTTTCTTTTTGCCTATTGATGTTCCAATTATATCAACACATCTGTTGAAAGGCTATCCTTTTCCATTCAATTGCTTTTTCAACTTTGTAAAAAATCAATTAGTCATATAAGTGCAGGTCTATTTCTGGACTCATTATTCTGTTCCATTGATATGTTTCTTTATCTCTTCTTTAATGCCATACTGTTTGATTACTATAACATTATATACATGATAATTTAAAAAGTGAAACAAATTAAAACACAAACATAAAATTTGATGGTACATTTCCGTTACAGAATGTATTTGCTACAGTGTGGAATGATAGTGTAATTCACATTCTATACTGTATATAGTATTACATACTACACACAAACATATAAACCAGTGAGTTTATTAAGTATTAAATAACGAGATGTGTAATCTTTTTGACGTGTTTTTGCATTGGGTTTTCTAGTATTTTACTGAGGATTTTTGCATCGATGTTCATTGGAGATATTGGCTTGTAGTTTTCTTTTCTTGTGTCTTTGTCTGTCTTTGGTACCAGGATGATACTGGCCTCATAAAATAAATTTGGAAGTATTCCATCCTAGTTCTTTTTTGGAAAAAGTTTTAAAAGGATTAATATTAATTCTCCTTTGAATGCTTGGTAGAATTCAGCCATGAAGCCATCTGTTCCTGGGGTTTTATTTGTTGGGATGTTTTGACAGCCATTTCAGTCTCTTTATTTGTTACTGGTCTGTTCAGGCTTTCTATTACTTCCTAATTTAATTTTGGTAGGTTGTATGTTTCTAGGAGTTTACCCATTTCCTCTAGATTATCCAATTTGTTGACATATAACTATTCATAATAGTCCCTTATGATACTTTTTAAAAAACTTCTGAGGCATCCATTGTCATGCCTTCACTTTCATTTCTGATTTCATTTATTTGTGTGTCTTCTCTTTTTTTTCTTAGTCTCAGTAAAGGTTTGACAATTTTGTTTATTTTTTCAAAAATTAGTTTTATTAATTTTTCTATAGCTTTATTATTCTCTGTTTGATTTATTTCTGTTCTTATTTTTATTACTCCCTTCCTTCTGCTAACTTTGGGTTTAGTTTTTTCTTTTTCCTAGTTCCTTGAGGTGTAATATTAGGTAGTTTACTGAGAAGTTTCTTTTTTGGCGTAGGTGTTTGTTGCTGTATGCTTCCTTCTTAGAACTGATTTTGCTGCATCCCATAGGTTTTGGTATGCTGTGTTTCCATTTGTCCCAAGTTATTTTTAAATTTCTCTTTTGATTTTTCTTTGACCCACTGGCTGCTCAAAAGCATGCTGTTTAATTTCCACATATTTGTGAATTTTCCTCCTATTACTTCTAGTTTCATATCATTGTGGTCAGAAAAGGCACTTGATATGTTTTGATCTTCTCTCTTTTTTTTTTCTTTGAGACAGAATCTTGCTCTGTCACCCAGACTGGAGTGCAGTGGCATGATCTCCACTCACTGCAACCTCCGCCTCCAGAGTTCAAGTGATTCTCCTGCCTCAGCCTTATAGGCGTGCACCGCCATGCCTGGCTAATTTTTGTATTTTTAGTAGAGACGGGGTTTCGCCATGTTGGCCAGACTGGTCTTGAACTCCTGGCCTCAGGTGATCCACCCACCTTGGCCTCCCAAAGTGCTGGGATTACAGGCGTGAGCCACCGCGTCCTGTCCCATTATATCATTATCATGTCTTTGTGTCCTGATAGCTTAGATCCCACTTACAAGTGAGAACATATGATATTTTGTTTTCTATTCCTGAGTTACTGCACTTAGAATAATGACTTCCAACTCCATCCAAGTTGCTGAAAAAGACATTATTTCATTCCTTTTTATGGCTGAGTAATATTCCATGGTGTATATATACCATATTTTCTTTATGTACTCATTGGTTGATGGGCACTTAAGTTGGTTCCACATCTTTGCAATTGCAAATTGTGCTGCTATAAACATGCGAGTGTGTGTGCTTTTTCATAGGATGACTTCTTTTCCTTTGGGTAGATACCCAGTAGTGGGATTGCTGGATCGAATGGTACTTCTACTTTTAGTTCTCTCTCTTTTTTTTTTTAAAGATGGGGTTTCACCATCATGGCCAGGCTGGTCTTGAACTCCTGACCTCAGGTGATCCACCCACCTCGGCCTCCCAAAGTGCTAGGATTACAGGCATGACCCACAGTGCCTGGCTCTACTTTTAGTTCTTTAAGAAATCTCCATACTGTTTTCCACAGTGGTTGTACTAGCTTATGTCCCACCAGCAGTGTAAAAGTGGTCCCTTTTCCCCCACATCCATGCCAACATCTGTTGTTTTTGGACTTTTAAATTGTGGCCATTCTTGCAGGGGTAAGGTGATATATCATTGTGGTTTTAATCTGCATTTCCCTGATGATTAGTGATGGTGAGCATTTTGTGTATGTTGGCTGTTTGTGTATCTTCTTTTGAGAAACATCTATTCATTCATGTCATTTGCCCTCTTTTTGATGGGATTATTTGTTTTTTCTTGCTGATTTGCTTGGGTACCTTATAGTTTCTGACTACTAGTCCTTTTTCAGACGCATGGTTTGTGAACATTTTCTTTCACTCTGTCAGTTGTCTACTCTGTTGATTATTTCTTTGTTGTGTAGAAGCTTTGTGTGTGTGTGTGTGTGTGTGTGTGTGTGTGTGTGTGTGTGTGATGGGGTTTCACCATGTAGGCCAGGATGATCTCGGTCTCCTGACTTCATGATCCACCCACCTCAGCCTCCCAAAGTGTTGGGATTATAGGCGTGAGCCACTGCACCCGGCTGGAAGCTTTTTAGTTTAATGAGGTCCCATGTATTTATTTCTGTTGCATTTTCTTTTGGGGTCTTAGTCATGAATTTTTTGCCTAAACCAATGTCCAGAAGAATTTTTCTGATGTTATCTTCTAACATTTTTATGGTTTCAGGTCTTACATTTCAGTCTTTGATCTATCTTCAGTTGATTTTTGTATAAAGTGAGAATTGGGAAACCAGTTTCATTCTTCTACATATGGTTAGCTAGTTTTCCCAGCACTGTTTATTTAATAGGGTGCCCTTTCCCCAATTTAAGTTTTTGTATGCTTTGTCAAAGATCAGCTGGCTGAAGTAATTGGCTTTATTTCTGGGTTTTCTATTCTGTTCCATTGGTCTCAGTACTGTTTTGATAATTATAGACTTGTAGTATAATTTGAAGTCGGGTAATGTGATGCCTCCAGATTTATTTGTTTTGCTTAGCATTGCTTTGGCTATGCAGGCTCCTTTTTGGTTCCATATACATTTTAGAATTGTTTTTTTCTAGTTATGTAAAGAATGATGATGATATGTTGATGGAAATTGCATTGAATTTGTAGATTGCTTTGGACAATATGGTCATTTTCACAATATTGATTCTTCCCATCCATGAGCAAGGGATATGTTCCCATTTGTTTGTGTTATCTGTGATTTCTTTTAAAGAGTGTTTTAATGACATTCGATAAAATTGGTTTGGATAAGCTGTGAATACATTATTGTTTTTCCCATTTACATTAAATATAGGCCACTGCTATCCAAACAATTTGATATCCAACACATTTTTAGCAACAGATTATATTTGAACAACTATAGGTGCCTATACACTCTTTTTTCATACTTAAAATCATAAACAACAACAGCAATATAACAAGCTGCCACCTAACATAATTTAACTATGCCTTGTAGAAGATGCATCATACTCAACTTCTCTCCAAAAGATGCCCAAACTGTCGTTAAGTCTTATAAGTTATTAAATTCAGCTCTAAATTCAGGACTGTTGAACAATGTTCATCCCTCTTTAGGTTATCACAATCTTGTACTGATATTCTGTAATTTATAGACTGGATTATTAAGTTTAACTACCATCAATCAACATATCTTATATAAGGCGGCAGGGTGAAGAAAATGCCCTGTATACACACACACATGCACACACACGCAGACACAATAAAGGAAAAGAAAACTATGAACAGCTACTTCCAACCTGTTTCTGAAAGTAGTCACAAGGTCATAGTTGGTAGTTATGTAACTTCTTTCTTTGACTATTGACTCTATTTTCCCTTGCCCACTTCCAGTTCCTTAGCTGTCATATTATCTTTGCCTGGTGGGCTGAGATAAAGGTTCATTACTTAGAGACTTGAGCCCTTGGTGGTCTCAAGGGCTGCAATCTTTTATTAACATTGACCATTGAACATGACAGTATTAGGAGGAGTTCCAGTGTCTCATACTTGGCTTTACGTGCCTGACCTAAGTAAGACCAACCAATTAACCCCTTGATGACCAGGATCAATCACACCGATCAAACCTATATTTTGCCTGTTGGTCCAGTGACATAAATAGCTCAAAAAAAACTAGGTAGAAGTCTTTTTTTTTTTCTTTTTTTTGAAAGAAAGAAAAAAAAAAGAATGAAGGAGAGGAAGAAAGAGAAAGAGGATGAGGGAGAGAGAACAGGGGTGTTGCTTTATTGCCTGGGCTAGAATGCAGTCTAAAAATGGGTATGCCTATAATTGTGCTTAATAATAGAGACATGAAAAAAAAAATGAGGGAAGAAAATAACAAACAAGCAGCCAACCAATATTTCATTTAAACCCGTAAATAGGTGTGATGTGGTACTGATAAGAGTGTATATTTTGTGTATTTAAAGTGGAGAGTTCTATAAATGTTAATTAAGTTTACTTGTTCCTGATCTGAGTTCAAATCCTGGATATTGTTGTTAATTTTCTGTCTCATTGATCTGTCTAATATTGATGTTGAAGTCTCCCACTATTATTGTGTGGGAGTCTAAGTCTCTTTATAAGTCTTATATATCTGGGTATTCCTGTATTGGTTGCATATATATTTAGGATCTTTAGCTCTTCTTGTTGCATTGATCCTTTTATCATTATGTAATATCCTTCTTTGCTTCTTTTCATCTTTGTTGCTTTAAAGCAACTCCTGCTTTTTATTTATTTATTTATTTTTGCTCTCCATTTGGTTGGTAAATCTTTCTCCATCCCTTTGTTTTGAGTCTTTGTGTATCCTTGCATGTGAGATGCGTCTGGATGCAGCATACCGATGGGTTTTGGCTTTTTTTGCCTGTCTGTGTCTTTGGATTGGGGGATTTAGTCGATTTAAATTTAGAATTAATAATAATATATGTGAGTTTAATACTGCCATTTAATGTTAGCTGGCTGTTTTGCCTATTAGTTGATGTAAATTCTTGATTATGTTGATGCTCTTTACTTTTTGGTATTTTTTAGAAAGGCTGATAGTGGTTGTTCCTTTCTATGTGGAGTGGTTCTTTCAGAAGCGCTTGTAAAGCAGGCCTGGTGGTGATGAAATCTGAGTGCTTGCTTGTTCACAAAAGATTTTATTTTTCGTTTGCTTAGGAAGCTTAGTTTGGCTGGATGTAAAATTCTGGGTTGAAAATTCTTTTCTTTAAGGATGTTGAATGTTGGCCCCCACTCTCTTCTAGCTTGTAGGGTTTCTGCTGAGAGATCTGCTGTGAGTCTGATGGGCTTCCCTTTATGGGTAACCTGACCTTTCTCTCTGGCTGCCCTCAGTATTTTCTCCTTCATTTCAACCCTGGTAATCTGGCAATTATGTGCCTTGAGGTTGGTCTTCTTGAGGAATATCTTTGTGGTGTTCTCTGTATTACCTGGAGTTGAATACTGTCCTGACTTGCTAGGTTGGGAAAGTTTTCCTGAATAATATCCTGAAGCGTATTTTCCAGCTTGGATTGATTCTCTTTGTCACATTCAGGTACACCTATCAAGTGTAGATTTGGTCTTTTCACATAGTCCCATATTTCTTGGAGACTTTGCTCGTTCCTTTTTATCCTTTTTTCTCTAATCTTGCCTTCTCGTTTTATTTCATTAAGTTGGTCTTCGACTTCTGATATCTTTTCTTCTGCTTGATCGATTCAGCTGTTAAAACTTGTGCATAGTTCGTGAAGTTCTTGTGTTTTTCAGCTCCATTAATTCACTTATATTCCTCTCTAAATTGTGTATTCTTGTTAACATTTCGTCAAACCTTTTTTCAAAGTTCTTCGTTTCTTTGCATTGGTTTAGAACAAGTTCTTTTAATTCAAAGAAGTTTCTTATCATCCACCTTTTGAAGCCTGCTTCTGCTAATGGAACACACTTGTTCTCCATCAGGCCTTGTTCCATTGCTGATGAGGAACTGTGATCCCCTGCAGAGGGAGAGGCGTTCTGATTTTGGGTATTCTCAGCCTTTTTAGGCTGTTTTCTTTCCTTCTTTATAGATTTATCCATCTGTGGTCTTTATAATTACCGTCTTTATAACTGGGTTTCTGAGTGGACGTCCAACTTGTTGATTCCCAGCACTAAAATCTGAGCAACCCACTGCACCGGCCAAAACAGCAGTGTTATGATTGATGGTGCTTTTCTAACTCTGTGCCAAGAACCGCCGCACCAAGGCAGTGGCAAAACTGCCTCGCCGGCCACAAGAGTCGCGCTGGCGACCCGTGGGGCTCCTCCGCTGGGAATCTCCTGGTGGGTGAGCAACAAAAATTTGTCTGAAAGTGTGGCGTCCTCTCGTTCTCAGCACTTTCACTGGGAGCTACAATCCCGAGCTGCTAGTGATCAGCCATCTTGGATCTCTCTTCTAGGTCGAAGTCTTAACATCGAATCCAATGGAATGATTGTTGTTTCCACTGGTAGGTGTTACCCTTCCTTTGTTAATCAGACCTCTAAATCAGTGGAGGACAAAATCAAGGAGACAGGAAGAAAATATTTGGTAATGGATGTTAAATAGGCAATGCACCATTCTAGATGATGAAGAATAAGGTGCAATTAGTATGAATTCTGTTTAGGCCTTTCTTACCTCCTGTTGCTATAAAATCAGTTCTTTATTCAGAAGCAGTATGGTGTAAGATATCATAATTTTGAGTATGCCCATGAAAGTGGTGCTGGTTGAAGCGTTGCAGTTAGGGAAAGCAAATTCATATTGCAGTCCCCTGCACAATGGAAGGCAACCAAAACAAATCAAACCTGACTTCCCCCAAAAATGGATACCAAAGTCCCATAAGTTATTATCTTTTGTTTTAGAGTAAATTGAAAGCAAATTTATTAAGAAAATAAAAGAACAAACAATGGCTACTCCTTAGGCAGAGCTGCCCCATAAGTTATTATTATTTTATTTATTTATTTATTTTCCCATTTATTTATTTCATTGCATTTTAGGTTTTGGGGTACATGTGAAGAACATGCAAAATTGTTGCGTAGGAACACACGTGGCAGTGTGATTTGCTGCCTTCCTCCCCATCACCTACATCTGGCATTTCTCCCCTTGCTATCTCTCCCCAGCTTCCCACCCCCCACCGTCCCTCCCCTATTTCCCCCCAACTGACCCCAGTGTGTAGTGCTCCTCTCCCTGTGTCCATGTGTTCTCATTGTTCAACACCCGCCTATGAGTGAGAACATGCGGTGTTTGATCTTCTGCTCTTCTGTCAGTTTGCTGAGAATGATGGTTTCCAGGTTCATCCATGTCCCTACGAAGGACCCAAACTCATCGTTTTTGATGGCTGCATAATATTCCATGGTGTATATGTGCCACATTTTCCCTATCCAGTCTATCGTTGATGGGCATTTGGGTTGGTTCCAGGTCTTTGCTATTGTAAACAGTGCTGCAATGAACATTCGTGTGCACGTGTCCTTATAGTAGAACGATTTGTAATCCTTTGGATATATACCCAGTAATGGGATTGCTGGGTCAAATGGAATTTCTATTTCTAGGTCCTTGAGGAATTGACACACTGTCTTCCACAATGGTTGAACTAATTTACACTCCCACCAACAGTGCAAAAGTGTTCCTATTTCTCCACATCCTCTCCAGCATCTGTTGTCTCCAGATTTTTTAATGATCGCCATTCTAACCGGCGTGAGATGGTATCTCAATGTAGTTTTGATTTGCATTTCTCTGATGACCAGTGATGATGAGCATTTTTTCATATGTTTGTTGGCCTCACGTATGTCTTCTTTTGTAAAGTGTCTGTTCATATCCTTTGCCCACTTTTGAATGGGCTTGTTAGTTTTTTTCTTGTAAATCTGCTTTAGTTCTTTGTAAATTTTGGATATCAGCCCTTTGTCAGATGGGTAAACTGCAAAAATTTTTTCCCAATCTGTTGGTTGCCAATTCACTCTAATGATTGTTTCTTTTGCTGTGCAGAAGCTGTGGAGTTTGATTAGGTCCCATTTGTCTATTTTGGCTTTTGTTGTCAATGCTTTTGGTGTTTTGGTCATGAAGTCCTTGCCTACACCTACGTCCTGAATGGTTTTGCCTAGATTTTCTTCTAGGGTTTTTATGGTGTTAGGTCTTATGTTTAAGTCTTTAATCCATCTGGAGTTAATTTTCGTGTAAGGTGTTAGGAAGGGATCCAGTTTCTGCTTTCTGCACATGGCTAGCCAGCTTTCCCAACACCATTTATTGAACAGGGAATCCTTTCCCCATTGCTTATTTTTGTCTGGTTTGTCAAAGATCAGATGGTTGTAGATATGTTGTGTTGCCTCCGAGACCTCTGTTCTGTTCCATTGGTCTATATCTCTGTTTTGGTACCAGTACCATGCTGTTTTGATTACTGTAGCCTTGTAGTATAGTTTGAAGTCTGGTAGTGTGATGCCCCCCACTTTGTTCTTTTTGCTTAGAATTGACTTGGCTATGCGGGCTCTCTTTTGGTTCCATATGAAGTTTAAGGTGGTTTTTTCCAGTTCTGCAAAGAAGGTCATTGGTAGCTTGATGGGGATAGCATTGAATCTGTAAATTACTTTGGGCAGTATGGCCATTTTCACGATATTGATTCTTCCTAACCATGAACATGGGATGTTTCTCCATCTGTTTGTGTCCTCTCTTATTTCGTTGAGCAGTGGCTTGTAGTTCTCCTTGAAGAGGTCCTTTACATTCCTTGTTAGTTGTATTCCTAGGTATTTTATTCTCTTTGTGGCAATTGTGAATGGAAGTTTGTTCTTGATTTGGCTCTCTTTAAGTCTGTTATTGGTGTATAGGAATGCATGTGATTTTTGCACATTGATTTTGTATCCTGAGACTTTGCTGAACTTGCTTATCAGTTTCAGGAGGTTTGGGGCTGAGACGATGGGGTCTTCTAGATATACAATCATGTCGTCTGCAAATAGAGACAATTTGACTTCCTCCTTTCCTATTTGAATGCCCTTTATTTCTTTTTCTTGCCTGATTGCTCTGGCTAGAACTTCTAATACTATATTGAATAGCAGTGGTGAGAAAGGGCATCCTTGTCTGGTGCCACATTTCAAGGGGAATGCTTCCAGTTTTTGCCCATTCAGTATGATACTGGCTGTTGGTTTGTCATAAATAGCTTTTATTATTTTGAGATACGTTCCATCAATACCTAGCTTATTGAGTGTTTTTAGCATAAAGGGCTGTTGAATTTTGTCAAAGGCCTTCTCTGCATCAATTGAGATAATCATGTGGTTTTTGTCTTTGGTTCTGTTTATGTGGTGAATTACGTTTATAGACTTGCGTATGTTGAACCAGCCTTGCATCCCCGGGATGAAGCCTACTTGATCATGGTGGATAAGCTTTTTGATGTGCTGTTGCAATCGGCTTGTCAGTATTTTATTGAAGATTTTTGCATCTATGTTCATCATGGATATTGGCCTGAAGTTTTCTTTTCTTGTTGAGTCTCTGCCGGGTTTTGGAATCAGGATGATGTTGGTCTCATAAAATGATTTGGGAAGAATTCCCTCTTTTTGTATTGTTTGGAATAGTTTCAGAAGGAATGGTACCAGCTCCTCTTTGTATGTCTGGTAGAATTCAGCTGTGAACCCATCTGGACCTGGGCTTTTTTTGGGTGGTAAGCTCTTAATTGCTGCCTCAACTTCAGACCTTGTTATGGGTCTGTTCAGGGTTTCGGCTTCTTCCTGGTTTAGGCTTGGCAGGAGGGAAGTGTCCAGGAATTTGTCCATTTCTTCCAGGTTTATTAGTTTGTGTGCATACAGTTGTTTGTAATAATCTCTGATGATGGTTTGAATTTCTGTGGAATCTGTGGTGATATCCCCTTTATCGTTTTTTATTGCATCAATTTGGTTATTCTCTCTTTTCTTTTTTATTAATCTGGCTAGTGGTCTGTCTATTTTGTTGATCTTTTCAAAAAACCAGCTCCTGGATTTATTGATTTTTTGAAGGGTTTTTTGTGTCTCTATCTCCTTCAGTTCTGCTCTGATCTTAGCTATTTCTTGTCTTCTGCTAGACTTTGAGTTTTTTTGATCTTGCTCCTCTAACTCTTTCAGTTTTGACCATAGGGTGTCAATTTTTGATCTCTCCTTGCTTCTCATGTGGGCACTTATTGCTATATATTTTCCTCTAGAGACTGCTTTAAATGTGTCCCAGAGATTCTGGTATGTTGTGTCTTCATTCTCGTTGGTTTCAAAGAACATCTTTATTTCTGCCTTCATTTCATTGTTTATCCAGTCAACATTCAAGGGCAAGTTGTTCAGTTTCCATGAAGCTGTGCGGTTCTGAGTTAGTTTTTGAATTCTGAGTTCTAACTTGATTGCACTGTGGTCTGAGAGACTGTTTGTTACGATTTCCGTTCTTTTGCATTTGCTGAGGAGTGATTTACTCCCAATTATGTGGTCAATTTTAGAGTAGGTGTGATGTAGTGCTGAGAAGAATGTATATTCTGTGGATTTGGGGTGGAGAGTTCTGTAAATGTCTATTAGGTTTGCTTGGTCCAGGTCTGAGTTCAAGTCCTGGATATCCTTGTTAATTTTCTGTCTGGTTGATCTGTCTAATGTTGACAATGGGGTGTTAAAGTCTCCCACTATTATTGTGTGGGAGTCTATGTCTCTTTGTAAGTCATTAAGAACTTGCCTTATGTATCTGGCAGTCTGTGTCTTTTGATTGGGGCATTTAGTCCATTTACATTTAGGGTTAATATTGTTATGTGTGAATTTGATACTGCCATTTTGGTGCTAGCTGGCTGTTTTGCCCTTTAGTTGAGCTGGTACTTGTTGTTCCTTTATATGTGTAGAGCCTCTTTCAGGAGCTCTTGTAGAGCTGGCCTGGTGGTGACGAAATCTCTGAGTACTTGCATGTTCCCAAAGGATTTTATTTTTCCTTCACTTATGAAGCTTAGTTTGGCTGGATAGGAGATTCTGGGTTGAAAGTTCTTTTCTTTAAGGATGTTGAATATTGGCCCCCATTCTCTTCTGGCTTGTAGGGTTTCTGCTGAGAGATCTGCTGTGAGTCTAATGGGCTTCCCTTTATGGGTAACCTGACCTTTCTCTCTGGCTGCCCTTAGTATTTTCTCCTTCATTTCGACCCTGGTGAATCTGACGATTATGTGCCTTGGGGTTGCTCTTCTTGACGAATATCTTTGTGGTGTTCTCTGTATTTCCTGGACTTGAATGTTTGCCTGCCTTGCTAGGTTGGGGAAGTTTTCCTGGATAATATCCTGAAGAGTATTTTCCAGCTTGGATTCATTCTCTTCGTTGCATTCGGGTACGCCTATCAAACGTAGATTAGGTCTTTTCACATAGTCCCACATTTCTTGGAGACTTTGTTCATTCCTTTTTACCCTTTTTTCTCCAGTCTTGCCTTCCCGTTTTATTTCATTGAGTTGATCTTCGACCTCTGATATCCTTTCTTCTGCTTGGTCCATTCGGCTGTTGATACTTGTGCATGCTTCACGAAGTTCTCGTGTTGCGTTTTTCAGCTCCATCAATTCACTTATATTCCTTTCTATTTTGTCCATTCTCGTTAGCATTTCATCAAATCTTTTTTCAAGGTTCTTAGTTTCTTTGCATTTGGTTAGAACATGTTCTTTAAGTTCACAGAAGTTTCTTACTACCCACCTTCTGAATTCTGATTCTGTCATTTCATCACACTCGTTCTCCATCCAACCTTGTTCCCTTGCTGGTGAGGAGTTGTGATCCCTTTTAGGAGGAGAGGTGTTCTGGTTTCGGGTGTTTTCATCCTTTTTGCGCTGGTTTCTTCCCATCTTTAACGATTTATCCACCTGTCGACTTTGTAGTTGCTGGCTTTCAGATTGGGTCTCAAATCTTTCAGATTGATGTTCTGTTTGTTGATGATGAGGTTATTTCTGTTTCTTGGTTTTCCTTCTGACAGTCTGGCCCTCCTGCTGTAGGTCTGCTGAGGTTCACTCCAGGCCCTGCTTGCCTGGGGTTCACCTGCAGCAGCTGCTGAACAGCAAGGGTTGTTACCAGTTTTCTTCTTCTGCTATCTTTGTCCCAGAAGGATACCCGCCTAGTGTCAATCTGATCTCTCTTTTATGAGGTGTCTTTTTGGATATATAGGGGTCAGGGAGCTGCTTGAGGAGACGGTCTCTTCTTTATAGGAGCTCAAATGGTGAGCTGCGAGCTCTGTTGTTGTTCATTCAGAGCTGCTGGGCAGGTACTTTTAGGTCTGCTGCAGCAGAACTCATAAACTGCTTTTTGTTCCCAGGTGCTCTGTCCCAGGGATTTAGGGCTTTATTTATGAGTTTCCGTTATGCTGCCGCCTTCTTTTTTTTTTTTTTTCCTTCAGACCTGCCCAGCTCAGCAAGGAGGCAGCCTAGTCACTGTCGGGCTATAGCAGCTTTGCTGAGCTGCTGTGGGCTCCACCCAGCTGCCGAGTGAACTTCCCTGCAGTCCTGTTTATATGGGTGTAGTCAGAACTGCTTTGGCGATGGTGGCCCGCCTCTGTTGGGGTGGAGTCTCTGCTGTGGCGGGTTGCCTTGGCAACGGCGGGCTGCCTCAGCAATGGCGGGTTGCCTTGGCAACGGCGGGCTGCCTCGGTAATGGCGGACGCCCCTCCCCGACAGAGCTGGACCATCCCGGGTTCAGCTGCGCTTGCTGTGAAACTCTCAATCCAGAGTTTCTGGTTGCTGTTCTTTTGTGGGGGTGAGACCAGCCGAGCCTGATCGCCTGGCTCCCTGTCTCAGAGCCTTTTTTAAGTTGGTGTTCCAGTCGCCTGTTGAAGAGGCGCCGGGGTCTGTTTGTTTTCCCCTGCGGCCACTCACTGCACTGGCTTAAACAGCGGCACTGAGGTTTGTGGCGCTTTTTTTTCTTTTTTTTTTTTTGCCCTGGAATCTACTGTCCTGGTTCTCTGCTCAGTCCCCTTTTTGAACCAGCGTATGGGCGACTTCCCGTGGCTCCAATCGCCAGCCAAAAGGGCCCCCGGACCAGTGTATTTTGTACGGAGAACTGTGGCTCCGGGGCGCCGACAAAGCAGCCGCGCGGGGCAAAGCAGCGGCGCCGGCCGGCACAGCTGCGCTGGCCGAAACAGCCGCACTGGCGACCGTGGAGCACCTCTGCCCGGGAATTTCCTAGTCTTTGGGCAATAAAAACGCGGCGTCCACTCACCCTCTGCGCTTTCACTGGGAGCTGCACTCCTGAGCTGTTCCTAAACGGCCATCTTCAGAAGGTTCCATAAGTTATTATCTTATGAACAGCCTGCCACCAGATGGCTAGTTGTAGTCCCCTCCCCCTCCCACACAAGGAGGTGGTATACATTGGGGGTTTAGTATTGGCCTCTGCTGTTGGCAAGTTGGGATTGCACACTCAACTTTTATGATCAGCCGTGGTGAGGGGAAGCCCATGCTTTGAGCCCATGTCAAGCCTTCATCTCTGCAGCCATGGGCATTTTGTACATTGGCCCCTTAAGTAAGCTTCAGGATAGTTGGGGAAAGAGGCTGACATTCTAATGCAAGTCATCTTGTTTACATAGTTATCGAGACCCTCCATCATAGTTGATGCCCTCTGTTGGGCATTTATATGGAACACAAATGTATTTACCATTAGTAAATACATACCACTTACCACATACCACTTCCCCCAAACCTCCTTGTTACTAATACTTTAAATTTTGTTCATTCCAAGTCCCTGAGCCATACAGTGTAGAGCCATACCTGAGGCCACTTCTCCTTCCAAGCAAAGTGAACAACCAGATACACCACTTGAAATTATGTTCTCAGAAAAGACTTTTCTTCTTCAGTGACCTTTTGGGCTACCCCTGTGTAGGAATATGATCTACAACAATGTGCTCTGGCTAGTGCCCTTAGGTCATGCAGAGATGTGCTAAAATAGGTTTAAATGTTCTACTCTTCAAATACCTGGTTACAGAGAGGTCCCATCATTGATTTTCTAGGGCTGTCATAAGAAAGTACCACAGGCAAGTGACTTAATCAACAGAAATGTATTTACTTATAGTTCTGGTGGCTAGAAGTTCAAGATCAAGGTGTCAGCTGAATTGGTTTCTTTTTGCTACAATTTGAATGTTTGTGTTTCCTCCAGAATTCATGTTGAAGCTTAATCCCCATTGCACGAGTATTAAGAGGTAAGGCCTTTAGGAGATGATTAGGCCATGAGAGCTCTGCTGTCATGGATGGGATCAGTGCCTTATGAAAGGGCTGAGGAAACTAGCTAGGCCCCTTTGCCCTTCTGTCCCTTTTGCCATGGGAGGAAACAGTATTCAAGGTGCCATCTTGGAAGCAGAGACCAGGCCCTTACCAGACAACAAACTTGCTGGCAACTTGATCTTGTGCTTCCCAGGCTCTAGAACTGTAAGAAATAAATTTCTATAATTTTAAGTTACACATTCTTTTTTTTCTTTTTTTTTTATAAAGATGGGGTTTCACCATGTTGGTCAGGCTGGTCTTGAACTCCCGACCTCGGGTGATTCGCCCGCCTTGGCCTCCAAAGTGCTTGGATTACAGACGTGAGCCACCACGCCCAGCCTAAATTACCCATTCTAAGTTATTTTGTCATAGTGGCTGGAATGGACTGAGTCAGTTCTGAAAGCCTCTATCCTTGGCTTATTGGTTGCTGTCTTCTCCATGTATCTTTACATGGTATTCCCTATGTGTATCTGTGTCCTAATCTCGTCTTCTTCTTCCTTTTTTTTTTTTTTTTTTTTGAGATGGAGTTTCACTCTCGTTGCCCAGGCTGGAGTACAGTGGTGCAATCTTGGCTCACCACAATCTCCGCCTCCCAGGTTCAAGTGCTTCTCCTGCCTCAACCTCCTGGGCAGCTGGGATTACAGGAGTGCGCCACCATGCCCAGCTAATTTTTGTATTTTTAGTAGAGACGGGGTTTCACCATGTTGGCCAGGCTGGTCTTGAACTCCTGACCTTGTGATTTGACCACCTTGGCTTCCCAAAGTGCCGGGATTATAGGCATGAGCCACCTCGCCCGTCCTAATCTCTTCTTCTTAAAAGAACATCAGTGGTGTTGGGTAAGGGCCCACCCTAATGACCTCATTTAACCTTAGTTACTTCTTTTAAAACCCTATCTCCAAATATAGTCACATTCTGTGATTCTGGGGGTTAGGGCTTCAACATATGAATCTGGCAAAGACACAACTCAGCCCAAAGCCGTCCCCATGAAACCATAAGTGTGGGTTGAGAAAGAGAAGGTAGTGTGGCAGGTGTGAACACACTGGCAGTGTGAGCCACTGCTTAGATACCTTTGTTGTGCCTCCAGAACCTGTTCAAAGCCAATCCATATATACCACTTCTAATTTAAGTTTCCTCTGTATTCTTTTCTAGTCAAACGGGTCCATCAAAAAGGGATGTGATAGGGATCACTACTCCTTAGCTTTTGAGTCTTGATGATGGCCCTAATTTTTGTGAGTTTCCTTTGGATGTAGTATTGATTTTGGTTTACTATTTTGACGGTGTAGTACAGTGGTTAAAAGTATGAATTCTGAAGCTAGTTTCTGGTTTACATTCCAGTTCTACCAATTACTAAGTAGTGACCTCAGACAAGTTACTTAAGCTTTTAATGCCTTAATTTCTTTTACTGTAAAACGTGTACAATTATAGTATCTATCTTGTAGTGCTGTTTTCAGGCATAATATGTTAATATATGGAAAGTGCCTGAAAGAATATCTGACATGTAATAAGTGCTATGTATGTGTTTGCTGTCATTGCTATAATTAGAAGGGAGAGTAAATTTCAAGCTCCCACCTGGCCCTTCCTATCATAAAAATTCTCAGTTTGCAAGTCAGGAAGCCAATTGGGATGTTTTGCCAGTTGCTAGTTTTATCGATATGACTGTCAATCCAGCAACTGGGGAAATCCAGAGTGGATTTGTAGACCCACTGGGCCCACTATGAGTTGAATTTAGGCCAAAACTCCAATCATCATTTGATCTTGACAAGCCCTCACTCTGACTGTGGCCAACAGTGTTGCTCTGAGTGCCCAGGATTAGTGACAGCTCAGAGCTATTGTCCAATAATCCCTGAAGAGTATGTGTATTTGAACATTTACCTTGGTAAATTGCTGCAGACCTTTTCTGGGGATAGCTGGGGATATTCATAGTATATAACTGCAATGTTACCATAGCATCCTTCCTCAAGCTACTCAGTCTCCCTTTCATTCTAGGGAATCTGGGTATATGAACTGAGAAGCTGTGACACTCTGTCATAGTGACCCAACTTTCTGTTTGCCAAAATTCCTTAAGCAGATCAAGCTTCTATTTCAGTCCTAGGGTTCCGAGGATCAGTTAATTGCCATGAGAGATCACGGTGGGTCAAACCATTTTGGTTGTCACGCAGTAGCTCTATTCTGGGGCATGGTTATCAGTTAGTTTTTGCTGTGAAACAAACCACCGAAAGCTTAAGTAACCACCATTTATTTAGTTAACAATTGTTGGGGGTTGACAATTTGGGCTGGCTCAGCTGGGCTAGTCTGCTCACTCATATGTCTGTGGTCTGCTGCTGTTGGTTTCAGTGATACTACTTCTAGGGATTGGTTGGCCATGAGTTAGGCCAAAAGGGATGATTAGAGCATGCATCTCTCATCATCTGGTTTGTTTGCATGGCGGCAGAACTCCTAAGGCTCAAGCGATCCTCATTATCTTGGGCTCCTGAGTGCTGGGATCACAAGTGTGAGCTACCACACCCAGCCTGGTACAACTTTTTACATAGGAATTACAAATAGCTATTAAAATTAACACTGCAAACTTAAAATTAGTTTACTTACTGATTTATTTTCACTAGAGATGGGGGTCTTGCTATGTTGCCCAAGCTGGTCTCAAACTCCTGGGCTCAAGAAATCCTCTCACCTCAGCTTCTCAAGTAGCTAGGACTACAGGTGAGCACTACTGTGACAGGTAAGATGGCAAAACTTTTGACAGAGTGGTTCCTTTCTTGACAAATGTGCAACACTATATACACATAAACATGAACTATTAATATTTGGATTAGTTTTTTTTCTCTTGAATCTGGCCTGTGACTTGCTTTGGTTAACGCGATATTGACTAAAATGGAGCGACCTTGTGAGTAATCAAAAATGCAAATTAAAACCACAGTGAGATACCCTTTTCACCTATCAGAATGTCAAATAATTAAAAGAATGTGAATGGCAATTGTTAGGAACCACTGAGGTTATGTTCATGTATATATTAGTACAAGCTAGTGGAAGGCAGTTTGACGATATGTATCAAAATCCTTACATGAACACCTTTTGACCTAAGAATTCCACCTATAGGAATGTATCCCTGGAAAATGTCAGAAAGGTGTATAATGATGTGCATGCAAAGATATTAATCTCAGCATTGCTTATGACTGTGAAAAATTTGAAAGCGTCCAGAAATTCATCAACAGAAGATCAGTTAATTATTGGCCATCCATAAGGAATAATACACAGCCAATAAAGTATCAACATGGAAACATATGCAAGACATATTATTATGTTTAAAAATCAATAGTGGGGACATATGTTGTTTGTTTTTGTTTTTGTTTGTTTTTTGTTTATTTGTTTGTTTTTGAGATGGAGTCTAGCTCTGTCACCCGGGCTGGAGTGCAGTGGCACGATCTCAACTCATTGCAACCTCCAACCCTGGGTTCAAGTGATTCTCCTGCCTGAGTGACAGAGACACACCCTTTCTCAAAAGAAAAAAAAAATCAGACAGGGGCCCAGTGATGTTTATACATCTTATGATGTTTATATGATCTTACATTTTAGTTTTGACCATAATAGCAAAGCATGAGTTCACTTGGGGTGAAATTAAGAAACTAATGTAAAATTTAAAAAAGAAAATAGCAAACCAGTGAAAACGAACTCCTGTATCCAACAACAGAAGCTGGTTAAATAAAAATAGTACATCTATGTACTAGAATACTATGTGGCTGTTAAAATGATAAGGAATTATATTTTACTGATGTGGAATGAATTTAATAGATGTGAAGTCACTTAATGACTCAAGTGATTGAGCCAGAGAGTGATACATGTACATTACATAATATATTCATCCACCCAACTCAGTTGTAAATAGTAATTGGAAACACTGCATACTTACAATATGCTATGCAATGTTCTAAGCACTTTATATACATCATTTAATCCTCACAACCACCCTGAGATAGGGACTATTATTAATTTTCAAGAGAGGAGACAAACACAGAGAAGTATAGTGGCAGAGTGATAAAATATTGCAAATAGGCCGGGCGCGGTGGCTCAAGCCTGTAATCCCAGCACTTTGGGAGGCCGAGGCGGGTGGATCACGAGGTCAAGAGATTAAGACCATCCTGGTCAACATGGTGAAATCCCGTCTCTACCAAAACTACAAAAAATTAGCTGGGCATGGTGGTGCGTGCCTGTAGTCCCAGCTACTCAGGAGGCTGAGGCAGGAGAATTGCCTGAACCCAGGAGGCGGAGGTTGCGGTGAGCCGAGATCGCACCATTGCACTCCAGCCTGGGTAACAAGAGCGAAACTCCATCTAAAAAAAAAAAAAAAAAAATTGCAAATAATATTATTCTTCCTACTATTATGAGACATTCATTGTATGACTAATTTTTTTTTTTGAGACAGAGTTTCCCTCTTATTGCCCAGGCTGGAGTGCAATGGTGCTATCTTGGCTCACAGCAACCTCCACCTCCCAGGTTCAATTGATTCTCCTGCCTCAGCCTCCCAAGTTGCTGAGATTACAGGCATGTGCCATCACTCCTGGCGTATTTTTAGTAGAGACGAGGTTTCTCCATGTTGGTCAGGCTGGTCTCAAACTCTCAACCTCAGGTGATCTGCCCGCCTTGGCCTCCCAGAGTGCTGGGATTACAGGTGTGAGCCACCGCTCCTGGCCGCATATTAATAAAAAAAATATTATTTTTATTTTTTTGGAAATTGGAAGGCATCTTTTTAAAAAAATATATTTTATTGTGTTTTAGGTTCTGGGGTACATGTGAAGAACGTGCAGGATTGTTGCATAGGTACATACACGGCAATGTGCTTTGCTGCCTGGAAGACATCTTATAAAGTTTTCTTGTAAAATTCATGATACAAGTGGATGCCATGGATCCTGAAATCTGTGAAACCATGGCTAGACACTCCATTCCTGCAGGCTCACTTCAGCACTTCCAATCCCTCGCACCACTGCACTATGGAGAACTGATGGAACTCATAGTGACTTAAAAAAAGAGGATTGAGGAGGCCGGGTGCGGGGACTCATGCCTGTAATCCCAGCACTTTGGGAGGCCGAGGCGGGTGGATCACCTGAGGTAAGGAATTTGAGACCAGCCTGGCCAACATGGTGAAACCCCGTCTCAAAAAAAAAAAAAAAAGAGGATGGGAATTCTTTTTTTTTTTGAGACAGGGTCTCCCTCTGTTGCCCAGGCTGGAGTGCAGTGGTGCAGTCTCGGCTCACTGCAACCTCTGTCCCCGGGCTCAAGCCGTCCTCCCACTTCAGCCTCCTGAGTAGCTGGGGCTACGGGCATATGCCACCATGACTAGCTAATTTTTGTATTTTTTTGAAGAGGTGGGGTTTTGTCATGTTGCTCAGGCTGGTCTCAAACTCCTGGCCTCGAGTGATCTGCCCACCTCAGCCTCCCAAAGTGCCGCAGTTACAGGCGTGAGCTGCCATGCCCAGTCAAGGATGGGAATTCTAACAAAAGAAATTATTTTTAATGAAATATCAAAAGCATTCTTTATAAAAGGTACTCCAAGCAAATTGGTTTTGATGTGGAGACTGTAAATAATTGTCACTTTTTCCTCAGAAAACACAGCTTTTTACCGATTAACAGAACATGTTAAAATGTACACATTTCTAAAGTTACTCATAGTTTTAAATTTTAACTTGCAAATAGTACAGCCTTTTTGGTTTTATATTTCACTTTTCAAGTCATTTCCTCCACCTCACTGCTGGTGTAATTTCTCTCATACGCCAGTACTGCCGCCCCACCTACCCCACAAAAGGCAAGACAGCCAGTAAAACTATAGCATCATCTGATTTATCAACCTGCTCTCTTCATGATTTCTGGGCTTTCATGAGCTGAATACGTCTGGTAACTTTTGGCATAGATTAACCGTAGAGTTAACTGCAATTCTCTTGAGCACCGCTAACATTCTTCTGAGTAATAAAAACTGTCTTTTAACTCAGACTTTCGTAAAGGTGCAATTCTCTGAAAGCACCAAATGGGAGAGGTCTACTCTCTTACATGCCAGATCAAAGGCAAATTCCTGTTCTACCCTGATTTTTTATAATTTCCTGTTTCCTTTCCTCTAGGTCCTCTCCTGATATTTCCAGACTTCTGCCTTCAGAAGCAGAGATGCAGTTTTCAGGTCCTAGACTTCCCTCAGACCAATCTACAGCCTGGGCTTTCTGTTGCCATCTTTGACCTCTTCAAAGATGCAGTTTTGTAACTGCATTCAGACTCAGACAGATACTGGTCACCTGAATGACTACTGGCATTGATCTCCTTCTCCAGAAACTCAGAGAGACTGTTTCTAAAATCCTCATCTCCCAATACAGGGGTGGGAGTGGTCAGAGAGTGATAAACTTCCTGTCTCCCAAGTCATGGCTTACCACGAGTCCCCAGTCTGGGTAGTTTTAGCACAAATCTAACAGCTTTGTTTGAAACCTTTCCTGAAAAATGCTTGAGAACTTAGAGATCAGGTTCATAAGCCAAGTTTTGTTAAGCCAAAAAATCTAAATGATTCTGGGCAAAGTAATCAAATACTTAACAGGCAGGGGCTCCAGGACAAATAAGGATATCTAATATTTGGGGCTTTCCTGGGTGCTAATAATGTCTATCATCTGTATTTATACTCCAAGTACTCCTTTGTTCTGGAGAAGTGAATCCCTGTGATTTTTAGCAGCTCCCCAAAAGAGAAGATGTTAGGTAGAAAAAAAAGTAACATAGACAATAATTACCTCTCATTCGTTGTGTTTCCAGCATGTATAAACACCCTTCTCCCATTCATATGATGCCAAAAATGCTCCCTCTTGGCATAATTTAATTATTCCACATGCAACCAAAAGAGAGGCAATACATACAAATATTTCCAGCTACCACAGTCAGAGATGAGGTCACGAAGCCTTTGTTTATAGTTCACGTTCTCCCAGTGATATCTTTTCTTTCTCTGGTTCTGCCATTATCCCAACTTGATATTCTATAATTCCATGATCCAAATAGTGAATTCACCACCACCGCTATATCCTATTCATAATACTAAAGAAAGAAGAGGTGAGAAATATTTCAAAAAAAGAAGAAAGACAATACACAGGGAAATACAAGTAGAGGGTACAGCCTTCATTTCTGTACATAGCCATGTTATTTATGACTTCTCTGTCACTTCCACATTCCCTTTGCTTTAGCCACTGGAGAGGCTCAGTCCTTCATTCCTAAGGAGACTGAGCACTTGGGAGTCCTTTGCAGGGTCGCAATATTATGTCATGTACCCCTCATGATTGTAGTATAAGAAGATACCTTAGAGGACACCCTGAGAATCATCCATATTACTCTGTCCTCATTTTACAGCAGAAACAACAAAATCACCTTTTTTGGGCCTGGTTCTGGGAGCTAAGAGTGGCTTCAAATTCAGTGAAACCATTGTTTTGTCCCCTAATAAAAGTGTTTCTTCCTAGGAAATTTAAACCTCTAATCTAGTAGAGATCAGAGTTGTAGGTATGGGAAGCAAAACTGTTGCAGTGGGTCAGGTGTAATTATGAGAGACACCTTTATTTCCACTCCTCTGCTCCCAGACTTGCTTATCTTGGCAGTGGGAGGAATAGCTCTATATATTGGTTGCTGGTTCACAGTCTATCTTACATCCTAGCAGCCTCCACTGTGAATCTCTATTAGTGGTTGCCACAGCATTCTTTTTTTCCCCCCTTGATTTGTAGAATTTCTGTTTGCTAAACCCATATAGCATTATGATTTACTCCAAACATCTTGGGCACCATTGGATCTGCTAGATGATAAGGGCCAAGAGGCAGATCTGCTAGCACGGTAGCCTACAACAGCTGGACAGCCTTGTTTTATCTGTGGATCCACACTAACTACATGTGGCAGGAATAACGTCTGCATTTTCCAAGTCTTGAATAGTGGCAAAAATCCCTGAAATTCCCATAAGAACATGCTATTGAATTCATTTCCTCTGTTGATGAGGAAGGGGAGCTCTCAGAGCTTCCATTTCTCCCCTGCTTACCTTATAATCCCTTTCTCCAGGGGCAAGGTAGCCCATGTGGCCATACATTGGAGACCAGCATCTGTTTCTGCCTGGAGATTTCCGAAGTCAGGAGGCTTGCCTGTACCAGCAGGGTGAGTAGGGACTATGGTAAGGTGGAACTAGAAAGAAACGGATGGAGAAAACCTCCCATTCTATGCCTTCGCATCTGCATTCCTCAAAGGGTGCAGAAGATTACGATAGTGTTTTCCATGACACCATGTGTTGGAGTACAGAAGTTAGATGAAGCAACAGAACCTCAGGGCAGACTCGATAGTCACTAGCCAGATGAGGAACACTCCATCTGGAGGCAATGTGTGGATGCTGACTGCTGCTGAGCCTGTCCAGGCAGTGGTGGAATAATCCCAGAGGAGGGGTTCGGTGTCGCACTCAGCTTACCGGCGGGCAGACTTGGAGAAAAAACTTGTTTCCCCTAAGCTCCATAAATGTTTCCTTCTCTCATTTTAGAGGCTCCAGGTCTGTGTAACCAATGACTCATGCCTGGGAATTGTACGTGAGCTAGTCCTCTAGCTGTTAGGCTAGTGTGATGACTCAAATGCCAGGCACATCTGTTGGCTAGACCAGATGATCATTTTGGTAGATTTCATTTATGGGAACTGCAAAGTTAATTATCCATAGCCAGAGATCCTTGCATGTCTGGAAGCTTAGGCTGCCATAACAAAATACTACAGATTGGGTAGCTTAAACAACAGACATTTATTTTCTCACAGTTCTGGAGTCTAGAAGTCCAAGATCTAGGTGCTAGCAAGGTTGGTTTCCGGTTGGTTTCCTAGGAGAAGCTGCTGCGGACAGTTATTGGCTTCTTGGCCACAATAGGCTCCATAGAAAGAACATGCTTATAGAGTGACAGGCATTCGTTTAATTAAACCATTGCACTGTCATGCTCAAATTCATCCAATAAATTGCTCAACGTTTCTGCTTGTGCAGGCACAGACTAAAACCAAGAAATAGACTGCCATCTAGAGTCCATTTATATAACATGGAAAAGGGTTCAGAGATTATTTGTTCTATCCAAACGGGCAAGTCACTTCCCCTGCTGAGATCTCAATGTCCTCGCCAGCAAAATAAGAATGTTATCTTAGACCTGTAGTTTCCAAACTCAGCTCCACAAACCATACATGCCTTTAATGGTTTGTAATTAGAGTCGCCCATCAGAATGATCCATGATCCCTGAAGATATACATATCCCCATGCTTCACTCTAGATATTCTGATTCAGAAGGAGGCATGGAGCAGAGTCAGGGCCTGGACACATGTATAAAACAAAACAAATATTTCACAGTTGCTTCCCAAGCCCTCCCCAGGTAAGGAATCTGTGATATAGATGTTAATAGGTACTCCTTTAACAATGGTGCTATGGTTTGGATATGGCTTGTTTGGCCCCTCTAAGTCTCATGCTGAAAATTTAATCCTCAATGTTAGAGATGGGGCTTGGTGGTAGGTATTTGGGTCATGGGGCTGGATCCCTCATAAATGGCTTGGTGCCATTCTCACGGGAGTGAGTGAGCTCTCACTCCTAGTTCCCAATAGAACAGGTTTTTTTTGGTGGTGGTGGTTGTTGTTTTTTTAAGATGGGGTTTCTCCATGATGGCCAGGCTGGTCTTGAACTCCTGACCTCAGGTGATCCACCCACCTTGGCCTCCCAAAGTGCTAGGATTACAGGTGTGAGTCACCGCGCCCAGCCTTTAAAACAGGTTGTTGACAAGAGCCTGGCACCTCCTTCTCTCTCTCTCTCTCTCTCTCTCTCTCCTCTTCTTCTGTCATGTGATATCCACGCACCAGCTCTTCTTTGCCTTCTGCCATGAATGGAAGCTCCCTGAAGCTCCAATGCTGCTACCACGCTTCCTCTACAGGCTGTAGAACTGTGAGTCAAATAAACTTATTTTCTTTATAAATTACCCAGTCTCAGGTAGTTCTTTATAGCAATACAAACAGATTAAGACCAACGGCAACCAGATTTCCTCATTCCAGGGCTTCTGGAAGCCTGGAATATTCTAAAGTACAGTGCAGATCTCCCAATAGATATTTATCTAATGTGCCATTCACAGAGAGGTTTGACTATAGAAACAACACCTACCAACAGCTGAGGCATATCAGTGCTCCTCAGATCATAGTTGACAATATCCTAGGCTAGTACACATACAGGGCCACTATGAGTCTACACCCAAAGATTCTAGACTCTAAGTAAACATTTTATTTTGATGAATCATTGTTCACGATATTAAGGAATTTTCCATGGGAAAATAGCATAGAACAACCTTACAGGGTGCATTTTCAAAGTGTCCTTAGCACCTTCTATGAAATATATTGTCAAATAACGAAATACTACTGTGGTTTCTAACATTTTTCACAGTTTGCCCTTTTTTATTAAGATGGGAACCAAAACAGAAACTAACACTGTGAGCCTTCTCAGAACTCTATGCATAGCACACTCTCACCTCTGAACGTGCCACAACATTTAAATTGTGGTCTAGACAGATGTTCATTTTGTCTTCTACTCTCCTGGAGACAGACAGAAGGTACCCCTTTATTTTCAATTCTTCTTAGGGTACAGAGAGGGAAGAGTGAGCTGACATTCCAACCCCTTGCGAACCCAGAGATGGTTCCTTTAGACCCACATTTTGATTTGATGTTCACACCAGTGGATTAGAAGAGATTTACACTCCTTGGGTAAGCTTCTATCTCAAATACAGACTTTGTTCCTATATTTGGCTACAGCCCTTTTATAAGGTATTGCTCTAAGTACTGGCTCACATTTTATACACATAAAGTGGTTGTCTGATTCTAACACAGGCCACAGCAGTTCCTCCCATCCCTGGATGCTCAGCTCTTTGCACTGTGACTTTCCCACTCCTTCCTTCAAGGAGTGGAGTCTGTTTCTCCACCCTCACGAATCTGGGCTATCCTGCTTTGCTTTGACCTTACAGAACGTGGTAGCAGAGACATTTTGGGAGTTCTGGGCCTATTAAAAAGGCTTTGAAGATTTCACTCTCATTCTCTTTACCCATATGGAGAAGGCTGAAAGCCTAAATTTTCTGGAAGCTTGAAACATATAGAGGCCTATGAACCATAACACATTCAGAACTACTGAGCACCAGGTGAGGACAGGCAAGTTCTCCCACCACCCTGCCCCACCCCTGCCCACCTGCAAAGCTTTCCTGGTAAATACTGAGTTACTGTCTGGATCTGACACACAGGATCAATAGCTCTAGGCCCTGGCTCCCTAGGGCACTACATTGCTGGCAGCTGGTCAGGGACTGTTTTCCAGGAGGCAGAGAAAAGCTCCTGAACCCCACATTCAAACAAGCGTCCACAAGCCACCCTCAGGACAGCAGGGTGCAGAGGTGGGTCTGTGCCCTCTCCGGCACACATCTTCCAGGCTGCCCGTTGCCATTTTCTGAATTCTGGCTCTTTGTCAAACTCTCTTGTGTGTTCACATTCACCATAACTCATTGTATAAAAGCATTAGCAAACAGACATGGCCCAGAGGCAGGAGAGAGTGCCCACGGCAGTTTGCCCAGGCTCTGTCCTTCCTCAATCACCCTTGGACCTCACATCCCACGAGAGGCAGCGTCGTTCACCTTGGCCCACGAGACCCCATCTGCTGTGTCTTGTGGGCTGGTGTTGGTGTCGTATCCCACTGAAGCCTCATGGTCTACCGCCAATAGTGACATGTACACAGATCTTCTAGAAGCTACGGTGTCATTCAAATGGCACGAAGAAGGCATGTTCCACTTAAAAAGAGGTGAGAAAAAATAAATGCAGTTGATGCATTAATGGGGTGGGATTGGGGTTGTATTTTCTCTCCTCATACAATTACTTTCCTTGCTATTACTATGAATTTGCACCGCTGGTGAGAATGTAAATTGGTCCAACCAAATGGGAAACGTGTTTGGCATTATTTAGCAAAGTTAAACATAAGCATCCCCTGTGATGTAACAATGTAATTCCAAGTTCTTTACCCAATGGAAACACGTACATATGTTCAACAAAAATATTTACAAGAACTGGCCGTTATCAAGCAAGTGAAGAATTAGATAGGCTAGTTAGGAGACTATTAGAATAATCCAGGAGAGCTGTAAAGGTGATTTGGACAAAGGTCAAAACAGTGGAGGTGCCAGGAAGTGATCAGATTCTGGTTGTATGTTGAAGGTAGACTTGAGTTAATGTTGGGCATGAAAGAATCAGAGGATTCAAGGATGACAGCAAGGCCTTTAGCTTGAGCAACGGAAAAGAAAGAGTTGGCATTTACCAAGATGGGGAAGACAGAGAAAGAGTAGATTTGGGAGATGAAAAATATCAGTCTTGATAAATCCTTCATGATTACTAAATCATTCTATTTATTAAAAAAAAAAAAAAAAAAAAAAAGCAGGCCAGGCACAGTGCCTCACACCTGTAATCCCAGCACTTTGAGAGGCTGAGGCGGGCAGATCACCTGAGGTCAGGAGTTTGAGACCAGCCTGGCCAACATGGCGAAACCTCATCTCTACTAAAAATAAAAGAAATTAGCCAGCATGGTGGCATGGGCCTATAATTGCAGCTACTTGGGAGGCTGAGGCAGGAGGATTGCTTGAAACTGGGAGGCAGAGGCTGCAGTGAGCCAAGACCACACCACTACACTCCAGCCCAGGCAACAGAGCAAGACTCCATCTCAGAATAAATAAATAAATAAAAATAAAGCAAACCGATAACAGTGAAACTAAGCTTCTCTTAAATGTTCCAATATTATATATATACATATATATGTAGTATGTGTGTATATAAAAAATTAGAGTTCTACTTAAAATCCTAACTCTAAACCCATGATTAAATGATGTATTTTAAATTCGAACCACATCCTCTTTGGGCTGAGCTGTTGTGGGCATCCAAGGGGGGATTGACACACAGTAGTATCTCATAAAAACACATGATTCATGAAAGAAATCAAAGTTAGCCTCATTAAAACTGAGTGCCTTAAGTAAATGGTGTATTATATGCATATATGTGATTATGATGTTAAAGAAAGTAATGTAATGATCAGATTGGCAATTCAATTTTGTGGTGTTGGTAAAACACTAAAAGCAAATGCTTTTGGTGAAATAATACAATCTTTATTTTTATATTTTCAACATCTATGAAGATGCTCTATAATTTTCATTTAGTGTCTTAATATAGCAAATTAATAGATTTCCTAACATTTAACCCACCTTCTATTTAACTGTTCATGATGCATTACTCTTTGAATATGCTGCTCTGAATGTCTGCTAATATTTGGAGTTTTTCTATTAATGTTTCAAAGTAACCACATCTGCGGCCAGGGAGGCAATAATCTGGCTGAGAGATGCATGAAGAAGGAGAAAATGTGTTTACAGAACCTCAGTCAAGTGCCCTCCACAGCCGAGGGTCAGTAAAGGAATACGCTACAGCTGATGAGTTAGGTGGGGGGAGGGGTGCGGCAGGAGGCCACATCGACTTCCGGAACACGTGTCCTCTACTCTCTTCCGGCCTTGGGCTCCATTTCCCCTCACACTGCAAACTGTCCTGGCCTCCTCCCAGGCGCACCGCCCCTCGCCTGCGCCTGCCTTGGGAAACCTTGGCCCCACCCTTCTGATTCCGACCCCGCCTCCTCAAGGGAGTTAGGCCAGCCCCCGCGTTCTCACAGCCGCGGCCCCGGCCCCGCCCCGTTCTGAGCCTGCGCACTAGTGACAATCTGGCCTTGGGGGCGGAGCCCGCGCACTTAGGCCACGCCCATGGCCAAGCCCACATCCCGCCCTATGGACACGCCTCCACAACAATACATTGCCAGTGATGCTTAGGAATATAAAGATCGGAGTGGTAACATAATTTCGTGACCTTGGTGAAAGCCTAAAAGCAAATGACTCGCAAAATCATATCAACTGACCTGAAATAGGGCCCAAATGGAGACAAAAAGGGACATTTTTCTTTACCTCTACCCTCTGACAGCCTTTAGGGGGACAATGCCCTATGGCTGCCCCAGCTGCCTAGAATCCACTCTACCTCAGACTACGGTGACAATTCTATGCCCATCTGTTTTATGCAGAAACCGGGAGACAGAAGGGAGCACAGAACAGGAAGGGGAAGAAATGTTCGTTCAGGGAGGGACAGGTCCATTTGGCACACCTTTCCACCAACCCTGACTGGAATAACTGTTGCTTACTCCTCTGCTCATTGTGTCTTTGCAATTAAAAGAAAAAATTGAAGTAATTATCTCTGATGAGTGACATTACTGTATAGTTTACTTGTTATTCTCTCCTTTGTGCAATTATGAATTGACAAATCCTTTGCAATAAAGAGAACAGTTTTATCATCAAAAAGAACTCAGTTGTTTTAAAAAACAAATGAAAACACAGGTTACAAAAATGAAGTAATAAGGTAATGCATATAAATCGAGTCAAAGCAATGGAGAATAAATCGCAAACACAATAGAGTTATCAATATATATGAAAAAGGACTAGATGACAATAAAACAAAATATGAAGTGTTTCAGTTTATATGGTAAGAATAATGCTATTTGTTCTAACAATCTCTGTTTTCAAATTCTCTTTAATGATTATGTATTTACCAGCCCTTGTCTGTGGTGCTATGGGGTTAAGATCAAACAAGCTATAGAATCACACATGCTTGGGTTTTAATCATGCCTCTGCAACTTACTAACAGTATGTCCTTGAGCAAGTGACTTCACTTCTCTGAGACATACATATAGGGCCTGGCTGCCCAGATTACTATAAGCATGAAGAAACATGATACAGACTACGGCCGGGCGCGGTGGCTCACGCCTGTAATCCCAGCACTTTGGGAGTAATCCCAGCACTTTGGGAGGCCGAGGCGGGTGGATCACGAGGTCAAGAGATCGAGACCATCCTGGTCAAAATGGTGAAACCCCGTCTCTACTAAACATACAAAAAATTAGCTGGGCATGGTGGTGCGTGCCTGTAATCCCAGCTACTCAGGAGGCTGAGGCAGGAGAATTGCCTGAACCCAGAAGGCAGAGGTTGCGGTTGCGGTGAGTAGAAATCGCGCCATTGCACTCCAGCCTGGGTAGTAACAAGAGCTAAACTCCGACTCAAAAAAAAAAAAAAAAAAAAAAAAAAAAAGAAAGAAAGATGATACAGACTAATGCTCAGCACAGGGTCTGTCAGAGGTAGTAATTGGGCTATTGTAGCTATTACATTACAATAGGGAAGTTGATAGGTTTGTGATTTTGCTATTTATTTACATATTTGCTTATCTTACTAATCCTCAGTTAAAAATACATGTGAGAAGTATCCTCCAAATCTCACCAAAGTTTTCTTCAGTTTCTTACCCTGTAGGTCCTATTTCTGTCTTGAGGGCATTTACCACATCTTGCTCCTCATATAATGTCTCTTTCCTCAGACATTGCCCCTCTCCATCTTCAGGATGGACTGTAAGGCTCCTCATCGTCACTTACAATCTCTCTGGGGAGTTAGGATGGCAGGGTGAACCAGCTTTATATACTCCCTAGTCTATGGATGATGATAGCTCAGGGAACCTCCAGCAGCAGCAATTCCTGTCTCAGTGTGTCCATGGCTTTCTGAGACAACGGTCAACTTAACTCACACATTCCCTTGTATAATGAAAAAATGAGGGAAGATGACATATACTTGGCCAATGACCCTCCATTATTTGGGTGCCAGTGCAACTGAGCATTGGAAGCCTTATCTGAGCTGAGTGGTGGTGGCTCATGCCTGTAATCTCAGCACTTTGGGAGGCTGAGGGAAGAGGATTGCTTGAGGGCAGGAGTTTGAGACCAGCCTGGGCAATATAGCAAGACCCCCGTCTCTACAAAAAAGAAAAAAAAAAAATTAGCTGGATGTGGTAGTGTGTGCCTGTAGTTCCAGCTACTTGAAAGGTTGAGGCAAGATAATCGCTTGACCCCAGGAGTTAAAGGCTGCAGTAAGCTATTATTGCACCACTGCACTCCAGCCAGGGTGACAGAGCAAGATTCATTATTGGATGCCCATCACAAGCTTTCAAAGACTGTGTGTGGCCACCATCAGCTGAGACAGTGCTAAAAGGGAATCTGGTTGATGGTAATAACTTGAACGTCACTGGCCATCTGCTCCCTAGTCCCTCAGTCCCTTTCAAACTCCCCACTGCCCAGAACATTTCAGAGAATCTCTGGGACGAGCAGCACACATATGGAGGTGTGGGCAGAGTAGCTGGCTGGGAGTGGCTCACAGCCTAATGTGAGACTGATTCTGTAACACAAGAGAGGGTAATAAAAGACATATCAATCAAGTTTCAGCTGCAATTGGAGAAGAAGTGATTTGAGCTTTGCATAGTAGTAAACCTCTCACACAGGAGGTGAGACACTGCAGCTTGGGCCCCTCTAGACTGAATGGAACGAATAGAGTTTCTGAAACCTGCTGTTTAAGATAGTTATGAAATCCCAGGGAGAGAGCCATGCCCAACCACCCAGTGTGGCATACCTATAGGCAGGACAGAGTGTTTGCAATGGTCTTGTTCTCCTTTTCTGTGGCGCCCAACCACCCAGTGTGGCATACCTATAGGCAGGACAGAGTGTTTGCAATGGTCTTGTTCTCCTTTTCTGTGGCGGTAGATTTTCTTTTTCTTCTTGCTTTGATAGGAAAGGGGGCAGATTTTAATGATCACAATGATAAGGTTATTTGATGAAGTGTTTAAATCAAGGTAAGCTGCACAGGAGTAGGTAATTTTAGTTAATTGGAAATTTTATACGAGCAGTAGAAACTGTACTGATATGTTTATTTATTTATTTATTTATTTTTTGAGACGGAGTTTCGCTCTTGTTACCCAGGCTGCAGTGCAATGGCACAATCTCAGCTCACTGCAACCTCCGCCTCCCAGGTTCAGGCAATTCTCCTGCCCCAGCCTCCTGAGTCGCTGGGATTACAGGCACGCGCCACCATGCCCAGCTAATTTTTTGTATTTTTAGTAGAGACGGGGTTTCACCATGTTGACCAGGATGGTCTCGATCTCTTGACCTCGTGATCCACCCGCCTCGGCCTCCCACAGTGCTGGGATTACAGGCTTGAGCCACCGCGCCCGGCCGATATGTTTATTTTTTATTTATTTTTTATTTTTTGAGAAGGACTCTTGCTCTCTGGCCCAGGCTGGAGTACGATGGTGTGATCTTGGCTCACTGCAACCTCTGCCTCCTGAGTTCAAGCGATTCTCCTGCCTCAGCCTCTGGAGTAGCTGGGATTACAGGTGCCTGCCACCACGCCCAGCTAATTTTTGTAGTTTTAGTAGAGATGGGGTTTCACCATGTTGGCCAGGCTGGTCTTGAACTCCTGACATCAGGTGATCCACCCACCTTGGCCTTCCAAAGTGCTGGGGTTACAGGTGTGAGCCACCGCACCCGGCCTTATATGTTTAAAGAACAAATAATGCCAAAAAACTTCTACCCATTTAATTCTGCTATTACAAAGCCTTTATAGGACCTAGTGGTGTGGTATAATGAAAGATGCCTCAGCCACAAAAGACCAAGATTCTAACGCAGGGTTTAACAGGAATTAACTGTGTGTTTTCTGCTTCCAGCTGTGATCCCCATGACTTTTGCAATAATCTTCTGCTGACATACTGGTCACCTTGCCTTCTGCCCCACCCTTGGCAGTATCAGGATATTTCCGCAACACCTTCACAATCTCCAAATATCTGTTTGTGTCCTTTATGAATTGGTCAGAAGGATCAGTTCTCCTAAGGAGGTATTAGATGACCTACTATCTTTAGGAGAATACTTCCCTAGACAAAGGGGAGACCTTCCAACGTGGCCAGAAGACCTCACACTTTTGCCATGAAGCCCCTGTCCTCAATGTATCAGATTATAGAGCTCAGAGCTTTTCCCTGGCTCATGCAATGATGCACAAGGCAGAGCCATACTGGCATTCATTGTGAATAATTAAAATCTACAAGTGAAATCTTCTCAAACATTTTATTGGAAGAACACAAATATTTTACAAAATGCAAGAAACCAAAATGACAAACACACTTTGAAAACACAGAAATGAGGCCAATTAAGGAGAACTCAACACCAGGTCTTCCAAATTACATTCTCTGTAGTGAAAGGGTATTAACGAGACTTAGCAGGCTGTCACTCCTTCTTCAGTCTAGTTTCAAACTCTAGACCCCAAGAGTATGACTGGCTCAAGTAGGGCGAGGTGAAATGTACCAAACCAAAGAGCTATAGCAAGTCAAATAGGAAACAGGAGGGTGTGGAAAGGTCTCAGAGAAAACAGATCAGCCTGAGACTGCTGCCTTACACCCCAGGACGTAGATACAGTACACACGTGTTTTGATCTGTCCCCATATGTAAAATATTTAAAACCATCTCTTAAGTACAAAAGCACACATCATAAACAATGAAAACAACCCAAAGTCCAAGCCAATCCAAAGTCAATTCTTGTTTATATGTATAAATAGCTGATGTCATGAGGCCACTCCTTGAGACAAAATCCTCCAGGTGAAGTGCATGGCTTCTGTAGAACTACTGTGATTCGATGCAATTCAAAAACACCTATGGACTAAAGGTTAAACTTAAACACTGCCAATGTAAAATACTGCATGTAAATTGAAGAATCAAGGCAAAAAATAATATGGAAGCAGTAATTACCCATTTCTCATGCAGAAGCATTATCCTTTCCTTGAGTTCTAGAACCTAAAAATATTTGGCAAGGAGCACTCATCTGTAATCCTGGCAAGTTCTATGCTTACCTCTAACCCCAGATTCCCAGATCCACCACTTCTGGACTTTGGAGAAGACAGGTGCTTGGTTTCTGGCTTAAATTATATCCCACATTCCGTAGATCAGCATGTTGACTGCAGACCAGTAGTCCAAGCTGACACTGGAGTGGAGTCTGTAACAGGCCTTTCTAGCATTCTGTAAGGCATTGTGTCTGATTGATGGGAGACCTGGAAATTCCATGAATCCCACTAGGATTAACTGAATACAGCCCACTACTATTCTTTTCTCAAGTTAAGCAGCAGTACACTAGGTTTGCATGTGAATATGAAGGTACAAAGGAAGCTTAGAAGACCAACACAAATCTAAATTGTTAGGTGGCCACCGTGGCAGCTGTCAGCAATCTATATATTCCATGACTGGAGTCAGCACAATGGACTGGAGGGTAAACTCAAATCCATAGGAATCTGGAGAACCTGATTCAAACTGTATAGGAGGGCACAAATTTTGCACATTATTTCTAAACCTTTGGAGAGGCCCCTGCACTAAATATCCAGAAGAGGGGAACTAAGTCCTCATCTTCAGCCAAAAATTCTTTCAGGTTGTAGACATAACAAGGCATACAAAGTAAATGTCTGTCTACTGCAGAGGACCAAACCTCTGCTAATTTAGGGCACTCAAGGACAGGAGGATACGAGAGAAACCGTACAGCTCCACTGGTCAACGGACCATTGACATCGACATAACAATTTAAGAAATCTGTAAGCAAGTCTAATGGTTTCATTCCTCACTTGAACTGGTTATATGAAAATCTTCATAAGAACACTGGTATGGGTAAAAAGCATGCACAAGCTAAAGAATGGGCAAGTGCTCACACTTTATATTTGTCTTTGAGGTCCTGATTGCACAAGTCCCACATGAGAAAATTCTATGCACATGCCTGGCTTGGGACAGGACACAGAAGTCATCACTGCCAGGGGTATACATTGTGGAGGCATACAGCACATCGGGCAGGATACAATAGCATCAGCAAGAGCAACAGCTGTAACTCTGAAGAAGTCCTCCACATTATAATACTATGTAACAATATAAGAGGGTGAAGGGCCACCTACCTCTGTGACCATTATTCACAGGCCTAAAGAGATACACACAAGAAGGCTGAGGCAGCAACACCACCAACCGACAAGCCCACCACTCACTGGGAAAATGTAAATAAGAACCTGTCCCCATCATCCATGTCTCACTGTTGCCAGTGAGCCATGTATCCTCCATCACATCTGTCAATGTGCACTGTTGTCCTGTGTCCTCCAGCCATGCTGCTGCAAAGGTCCTGTGAGGGAAGGGGAAAAGGGACAGGAGGCACTTCCCTGAACCCTAATGTCCACTGCAACTTTCACATCAAAGTCTCTTGTCCTCTGAACTGTCTGCATTTTCGTCGTTTCTGCTTGATCTTCTGGAAGCATAAAGTGGGTTAACCCCTGTGCCCTCCTCTCCTCAAATTGTGGAAAAGGATTGGAAGCAAAAAGGTTCGGGCTGCATGAAAATGAGGGAAAAAGAAAATAACTTAAGCAGTTGAAACCAGAACCTCAGCTCAGCCCTCCTGAGAAAGATACAGGGAAATGATTAACATAGGCAGTGCTCATGACTTCCAAAAAAGCTACAAGAGAACACCCTGGATTATGAACAAGATGAGAGTATACAGCACAATGGTGAGGATAGAACTGCATCAGCAAAAGCAACAGCAGTAACTTTGCAGAAGTCCTCCACATTGGGGGAACTGGTAACTCAGGGCAGCATGTTATAAGGATAGATAATAAGTAAATTAAAATAAAAGTTTAAATCTCCCTGTTGAAAGAAGAATAGACCTAATCCTTACCCCTTATTTAGAGGAGTTACTTTGGAAAACCTGTAATTTTAAGTTCCTCCTCTGCTGCTTTGCGAAGCACGCAAATGTTCTGAAAGTGAAGTTAGCCCCTTTCCAATTTTACAATCACAGCTGAAAAAGGACTGGCACAAAAAAATGTTTGGCAGGCATGAGAACAAGGTAAAGAGGAAATATAGCAGTTAAAACAAGAACCTCAACTCAGACACCCTGAGAAAGATGGCCAGAAATACATACAACAGGCAGTGCTCAAGATTGCCAAAAAAGCCACAGGAGGACACCCGGGATCTGAACAAGATCAGGGTACATAGCCCGTGGGTGAGGATACAACAACATCAGCAAAAGCAACAGCGGTAACATTGCAGAAGTCCTCCACATTACAGTACTATGTAACAATGTAAGAGGGTGAAGGGTCACCTACCTCTGTGGCCATTTTTCACAGGTTTAAAGATATACACAGAAGAAGCCTGAGGCAGCAATGCCTTCACCAACAGACAAGCCTACCACCCACTGGGAAAAAGGAACATGAGAACCTGTCCCCATCATCCATGTCTCACCTTTGCCAGTGAGCCATGTATCCTCTATCACATCTGTCAATGTGCACTATTGTCTTGTGTCCTCCAGCCATGCTGCTGCAAAGGTCCTGTGAGGGAAGGGGAAAAGGGACAGGAGGCACTTCCCTGAACCCTTATGCCCACTGCAATTTTCACATCAAAGTCCCTTGTCCTCTGAAGTGCCTGTATTTTCATTATTTTTGCTTGATATTCCGGAAGCACGAAGTGGTGAACCCCTGTGCCCTCTTCTCCTCAAATTGTGGAAAAGGATTGGCAGCAAAAATGTTTGGGCTGCATGAAAATGAGGTAAAGAGAGAATAACTTAAGCAGTTGAAAGCAGTACCTCAGCTCAGCCCTCCTGACAATGACAGAGGGAAATTCTTGTCACAGGCAATGCTCAAGAGTTCCAACAATAGTGTAAGAGAACACCGTGGATTATGACCAAGATGAAGGTGTACAGCACATAGGTGAGGATTCAACATCATCAGCAAAAGCAACAGCAGTAACTTTGTAGAAGTCTGTCACATAATTGAACTATATGACCTTATAAATCATTAACAATATACAACAGTTTGAAATTTCAGTTTGAAACTGAAGTTCCCGATGTGTACAACATGGTGCCTCCCAAAGTGAAATGCCTGACCAAGATCTGGCACCCCAGCATCACAGAGACAGGGGAAATATGTCTGAGTTTACTGAGAGAACATTCAATTGACGGCACTGGCTGGGCTCCCACAAGAACATTAAAGGATGCTGTTTGGGGATTAAACTCTGTTTACTGATCTTTTGAATTTTGATGATCCACTGAATATTGAAGCTGCAGAACATCATTTGCGGGACAAGGAGGACTTCCGGAATAAAGTGGACGACTACATCAAGCGTTATGTCAGATGATAAAAGGGGACGACTGCATGCCCATGGACTGTGTTACAGTTTGTCTCTCACGTGAAACAGCAGGAGGTAGCCCCCTTTCCCGTCCTCACGCTTCCTCTCAGTCCCCTGGATTGCCCCAGTCCTGTGACCATGTTGCCCTGAAGAAGACCATCTTCACAACTGCTCATTGTAGATGGGGAATTCAACATAAATACAGCAAGAAAATGTGTTTGGGCTTCTGAAGAGTTGTCTGCTTACCTTACCAGGTTTACTTTTTTGAGCTTGTACTGTATAGGCTGTTGGTGAAATTCTTTTATATATATTTATATATATATAATTGCATTTTAGGTTCTGGGGTACATGTAAAGAACACACAGGATTGTTGCATAGGTACATACATACATAGCAATGTGGTTTGCTGCCTCCATCCTCACCACCTATATCTGGCATTTCTCCCTGTTATCCCTCTCCAACTCCCTACCCCCCACTGTCCCTTCCCTAGTCCCCCCTCCCACAGACCTCAGTGTGTGATGCTCCCCTCCCTGTGTCCATGTGTTCTCATTGTTCAACACCCACCTATGAGTGAGAATATGTGGTGCTTGATTTTCTGTTCTTGTGTCAGTTTGCTGAGAATGATGGTTTCCAGGTTCATCCATGTCCCTACAAAGGGCACAAACTCATTGTTTTTTATGGATGCATAGTATTTCGTGGTGTATATGTGCCACATTTTCCCTATCCAGTCTATCATCGATGGTCATTTGGGTTGGTTCCAAGTCTTTGCTATTGTAAACAGTGCTGCGACGAACATATGTGTGCATGCGTCCTTATGATAGAATGATTTATAATCCTTTGGGTATATACCCAGTAATGGGAGGCTGGGTCAAATGTAATTTCTATTTCTGGGTCCTTGAGGAATTGCCACACTGTCTTCCACAATGGTTGAACTAATTTACACTCCCATATTGGTGAAATTCTTAAGAAGTTGTAATGAACTCAAAATTGAGGCCAGAGCTTGCTTTCCCTTCTCCCCAACAAAATTGGTTTTCTGCACAAGCGATGCTAATGATGTGTTCCGTGTAACTTGCAGATTGGCAATAAGATACCCACTACAAACTGTGATTGGATGCAAAATCTCTTAGCTTCTTTCATGAATGTTGGCCCTGCCTAGATGTTGTGAAGATTCCCAGAATGGATAGTCATTCACTGTAGATCTCTTATTGAAATGCATATTTTATTTAATGTAAATACATTTTGGAACAGATTTGTAATTTGTACAGTTTAATGCTTTAATTATTTTTTCTATTCTCATTTAGTTTGTATTTTCATTGTATAGAGCAGACAGAAAGATGTTGAGTCAAGCAACTGTTGAAGAGAAATACAAAGAAAATATGAAAGGCACATTTATATATATATATACACAACAGTAAACAGAAGAAGCTGACAAGGCTAAAGTTGTATCAACAGACAAGCCCACCATTCACTAAGGGAAAGGAAAATAAGGACATGTCCCCATCATCAATATCTCAACTTTGCATGTGGGCCATACATGCTCATAGGACATCTATCGATGTGCATTGTTTTCCTCTGGCATATTCTAGAGATTCCTCACATTCCTGCTTGAACTCTTAGGTAGTCTGAAATAGGGAAACCGCTGTGCCCTCCCCTCCTCAAATTGTGGCTCCCCCTTATCACGTAACAGCTTCAGCAGCTGGAGTACTACACAGGATGCATAAATCACTTACGGTTGTGTCTATAACACTCTCTCCTTGGAAGCACATGCCAGGTCACCTTGAGACAATGTAATTTCCCCTCTGAGAGGACCAAATGGCAGATGGGTCAGACCACCAAGTGGCAACAGCTTATAAACAGGGAAAGTGCACCCCACATGCCCTTTTCAACATGAGGAATAGGAGAGGTTAAGGTGCTAGTCTGGATATCTGATCTGGGAGCTTCCTGAACTCTCAAGCTCTTCTACAGATACCTATAAGGATCCAAATTTCACCAGTTTCATGTACTGTTCATTGACAGGAAACACATGACCTTTCTGTTCCCACCAATGTCCAGAGTATGATCAATGGAAGAGTTCAAGAAGCCAACAGAGAAATGATTGAAAAAACTTCAACTGCGTTCCTGTTCACTGAATCAGGGGTCCTCATGATGCCTGATATGCCATTGCTCTTCACCGTGGAAACCATGCAGTGCAGCACATTAGTGTCTGAGCACAGAATCCTCACAAAAGGCCATCACCAGTTTCTTCCCTAGACCCCAAATTTCCCGTGCCCCAAATGCTGCCAATGGCAGTGTGTGTTTCCTGTATGACCTTGCACAGGCATTTGAATCAATGGAGCATGGAATAAAAACGTTACTGTGTCGTATGTTAGAAGAACGTATCAGTAACAACACTTCACTTTCCTAATTCTCTGCTGGTGAACACAGCTCACCACAAATATGAAAGACTGAGTGGTCAACTCAACCAAGACCGACGGCTTCCCAGAAACAATCACAGTTGCTTCTCAGATATCTCCCTCAGATTGCTCTACTAAGCTACCGTAAAAGAGGTGAAGCCCACCTTTTCCTGAGCCACTTTTCACAGGCTAAGGATATACACAGAAGCTAAGCCTTCACCAGTAGCCAAGTCCAGCATTCTCACGGACAATGGAAAGTAAGGTTCTATCCCCATCATAAAAGTCCTGTCTTTGCCAAAAGGTATACTTCTCATGTTACACTCAACAATGTGCTTTGTTGTAGTGCCAGGCATGGAGAAGGGAGGAGGAAATACTCCCTTGAATGCAGAGTGCCCATGGCAACTTTCCCATTGGAGTCCCTTGGCCTCAATCTCTAGGGAGCAGCTCCACACAGTGCCTCTGCTTGCAGCCCTTTCCCCACCTCTAGGCTGTAGGCCCTTGGTGAAGGGATGATGTGTCATTCCATCTTTCCTGATCAGAGAAGCCCTTCCCCTTTTCTGAGCCTCTAACCTCTATAATTCTTGTTATTAAAACAACAGATAAAGTATCTGGGGATCCATGAAATCCATTTACTTCAAAACATATTGTCCTATTCACAAGCATTTTTAGCATGTTATCTCTGCAACTACAAAATCACCTGTGTGTTCTCTGGATAATGATATTGACTGGAAAATGGAGAGTAGATGGAGGTTGAGGTAACTAATGCTTTTCCTAGCAACAAAAACATACTTTAGAAGGCTTCTCACAGCTTATGATTAATCCCACAGAATTCAAGGCCAGCTAAAACCTAGATCTAAGTCCTCCTCCACCAGCACTCACAATATTTTGGCTGTGATACTGTGTCAAGGTAAGTATAATGTCCTTTGAAAAACAGAGATAATAGCAGTATTTAATACACATTTTTTATAGGGTTAGATAAGAAACTGTTCTTGGTTTTAGTAAGGCTTTTATCAGTGGTAGCTTTGGCTGATTTGTTTTAGCAGCATTACCACCGCTATCATCATCACCATCATCATTGTCATCTTCCTTTCTAGTAGACTAAGATGTCTCTCAAAATGACCATTGTTGTCCCAGTTACACTACTGGATGCATTTAACAGGGAACTAGTATAACAAGGAATATAATCAGTTGCATTTTTCTGACCAGCTAATGTCTCCCACTTGTGGCTGGCCCTTATCCTCCAAAATAACAAATTGGGCACTAAGAAGATTCAAGTTGGCATTTAAGGTAGGAGATACAAGCCTTCAATCCCAGGGATAAAAATGTGCCTTTCATATATATATATATATATGAAAGACTTTTTCAAATTTCTGAGTGTGACAGCATAAATTTACTTGATAAAAATTACAATGTCAAGAGTCCTAATTTTTAAAAAATGAGTAGTGTCACGGAGCAGTCTAACTGGAAATGATCCAAACTGGTCACAATGGGTGTAATTCTATGTAGACAGATTTTAGTGAATTCAATTTCATTATATTCTCCTGAAATCTCTCTACTTTGTACATGAGTGCACATTACATCTCTAACCCAAAGTATCATTTTAAAAAAAGATAAAAATATCAGCCTTCATATTTGTTTCAGCAAATACTAGTGAAATCAATTGTCTCCTACATATATAATCCATACACTTTCAGTCAAAAGCCTTGCCTTAAAGTGTCTATTATCATGCATTCCCTTCCCATGACATATAAATAAGAGGCATGAAAAAACATGTTAAGGCAAACGTGACATGGAACACTTCACACCAAAATTTACAGCACATTAACATTCCCACTAGTGAAGAGTCATTCATTAACTACATGCCTGATGAGACTGTGTGTGCTGGCCTAGGAATGAACTCCTGGGAAAGATTCAAGGAGCAAGGTCCCACTTTAAATTCAGAGGAGGCCCACTTTCCTTTTCATCCAGCATCCTGATCCCTGAAACTGCCACAAGAGACACCTTTTTGGATCCCCCTACTTTGTGAACGCTTCTAAAATGCCAGTAAAGCCAGGCATGATAGCTGATGACTGTAGTCCCAGCACTTTGGAAGGCTGAGGCAGGAGGATTGTTTGAGCCCAAGTTTGAAGCCAGACTGGGCAATACAGCAAGACCCCATTTCTACAAAAAAATTTTTTAAACCCCAAATATTAAAATGCCAATAGTCAGAATTACCCACTAAACCATTCATTTAGGTTTTCCCCACAGCCTCTTCCACAACAGTGAAGTGATTCAACATGACTGTGCCAGTGCAGGGGCAGAGGGCACAGCACATGCGTGTGTAACAGAGAGGAGGAGTCACAGTTACCTTGTTTCACATCTGCTTTTGACTAGGAAATAAGCCATCCTAGGTCATGATCACATTATTTGGTTAAGAAACATGGGTTTGGGGTAAAGCTTTTCTATGTGTATCTCAGGTCTCAGTTTTTCATCAGGTGGGAAATAACAATGACCCTCATCATCCAAGGATTTAAAAGTAACTTAACAAAATACAGGGATAAATCAGAAGAGTATGAATATCATTGTGTTGGATAAAGGCTAGACATTTTAGTGTCTATTCAAAAGGAAATGTGGAATTTGACCTAGGGTGAGTGACTTCACGTTCTGTGATGCCACCTTCTGAATGAAACTTGTGTCAAGAGAAAAGTAGAGAAACCAAACCAGAAGTATCTATTGAGACTAAAGGTTAAAAGTCTTTTTGAGAACATTTGAGAATAGTGCATATTTTCATCTAGCACTTTTCTTACCCTCTGTCAAATTGTCAAGTGTCTTCACCTGAATTTCAATAAATTAATCACCACACCTAAAAGAAATGACTTTACATAGGCAAAGAGAAGAGACCTCTCTGGCAGTGCCAATCAACAGGCTCCCTCCAGGCTGAACAGTTTACAGATGGTAGCGAGTCCCAATGGGTGCTGGGTAATGAGCCCTGTTAGGGTCCATGTAAGGTATCCAAGCTGGCCGGAACAGAATGTTTCTCAGAAAAAGGAAAAGGCAGAGGTCCTGGCTGCCTCTTGCTTCACAGCAGGATTAATGAGCTGTGGTGTCCAAGGAGATGCCTCAGTAATCCCTGAGGAAGCTTGCTGGCCTTGGGAAGGCAAACAAACATTTAAATAACATTATGGCAAAGACAAACAGCTTGGGCAGGGGTGGGGAAGCAGTGATAGGAAGGGAGTGAAACTGAGCACCCTCATGTTCTCCAATATATGGATTCAGGAAGTAGGATACTAATTCCTTGGCCATCTCTTGTGTGCTAGGCCCTTAACAAGGATGATCACACTTGATTCTCACAACATCCCTGAATCCATGGTATGAATCCCATTGTGCAAATGAGGAAACTGAGGCTCAAAGATGATAGTGAGAAAGGGCGATGTGACTTTCAGACTCAGATACTGGAAACCAGGAATGAGACATGATATGTGGTCCCAGCAACGTCTGCAAAGCAAAGAACTGGCCAACAGTGCCTGACTGGGTGAAGATTTGAAGGTGTGTCAATATATGCATTACTTTCATTGTTGGCCTATGTCTTCCTAGATTCCTGACAAATAAATGCCCTCCACTTCATGGTGCAGGTAGACTGCCAGAGTACCATTCTCCACCACCCACTTAGTCCACGAGTCTTATCTTTCTCCTTTAGACATGGCGTTCAGTAACCTTCAGATCCATGTTTTTACGCCAGCCATAAGGCACCTGAATAGCACTCCTGCAATCACTTCATTCCTGGAGTTTATTTTTGACATTCCAAGTTCATCTTGCTGCTGACTGTTACAGCAAGAGTTTCCAAAGAGGAACAAAAGATCAAAACTTTGATGGCAAAATGCCAAGATCAGGTTTTTTTTGGAAATCCAAGTAATTCAAATAAATTAATTTGTCTGTAAGCAGGACCCACAGTGAACAGAGAAATACAAATAATGACTAAAAAGAGACGTCACTGCCTAGCAGGATCTCTACCATGGAGTTAATAATCAGCGTCCATGGACTGACCCTAACATTGCTGGTAATCACTAGCTTAGAGATTCTGGAAAAAGGTTTCAACACCATCATAAATGATGGTACACCTGACAGGAGACAGGTGGTGCCCTCCACCCAACACCTATCACTTCACACAAGTTAAGGTTGCTGTTACTTGTCTGGTTGTTCTAGACAGTTTGTTCTGGTTCCACTCTCTCCATGTTACAGGCTCACAGGCTGAACAGTCCAGGACTTTTCCACCACAGGTCCTGAAGGAGATAGTGGCTGTATAAATCTACAAGGAGACTTGCCTGTGGGTGGACAACTTAGCACCACTATAAGTATGTACTTGGAAATTCTTATGGTAGGTGGCTAGGCTACTCATCCGCTTTCCCTTCTGTAAAAGTCTTTCTGAAAATACCTGGTGGGGACTGAGTACTGAATCATGCATCCTGTGCCAGGTAGGCTGAATGAGTGAAAGGTAACTTACGCTGAGCCTCGGTGTAAGACTGAGACTGCCTGAAGTATGCCATAAGGGCAATTAACGCTGCTTTTCAGAGGTCTGATTGTCCTTGCCAAAGGATACCATAGGTCATCTTACCTTAAGTAAACATCACAGGGAAATTATAAAATTTTATGCTGAGACACAATACCACTTTTTTTTTTTTTTTTGGCTAGAAGGGGAGTTTCAGAGGAGTCCTTTTATGTTGTATTTTTCAGTGACAAGGTAACTGATTTATGCAAAACTACGGGAAATAACCCTTTGTGTTCTCTTCACTTTGTTACTGATTAGTGACACTCATATACCGTGCAAGATTGTGCATAATAAATTTCCAAATGGGTTTCAGGTGAGTATTCAGTATGTTACCGAATACTGGCATGAAGACCATGAAATGCACATAATAGAACTGTACTCTTGGTGTGTTACTGTCAGTAATCAGTAACATAAGTTGGAAAATTTCTTAAATTAAGATGAAGTTAATATCATTTAGAATAGTTTCATAAAGAATTCCTTATGCTAAATAATGTTTCTATCATGTGACATTGAACATAGTTTTGTTTTGTTTTGTTTTGTTTTTTTGAGAAAGCAATGGCAAAAATTGGACAGTTGCTAATATAATGCAGATTTGGGAGATTTGCTCTTAATTGGCAAGTATACCCCTAGGATACTATGGGCAATGGGTATGTAATAAAAGTGACGTCATTCCACAAGGAGATAGTGTTCGAGGTCCAGGGCTCTGCCTGAAAAGCCAAGATTAATGAGGCTAGTTAACATCCTAATTTCTCGGCCGGGCGCGGTGGCTCAAGCCTGTAATCCCAGCACTTTGGGAGGCCGAGGCGGGTGGATCACGAGGTCAAGAGGTCGAGACCATCCTGGTCAGCATGGTGAAACCCCGTCTCTACTAAAAATACAAAAAATTAGCTGGGCATGGTGGTGTGTGCCTGTAATCCCAGCTACTCAGGAGGCTGAGGCAGGAGAATTGCCTGAACCCAGGAGGCAGAGGTTGCGGTGAGCCGAGATCGCGCCATTGCACTCCAGCCTGGGTAACAAGAGCGAAACTCCGTCTCAAAAAAAACAAAAAACAAAAAACAAAAAACAAAAAAAACAAACAAAAAAAAACCAAATACATAGATAACACAAAATCTAAACACCAGCAATCAATCTTACTGATTTATAAATGTAATATAGGTGAATTATACTTAGAGAATTTCCATGTTCACCAATATAGAAGTCATTAAATCATTTCAAGAAGCAATATGTGCATTTCTAGTCAGTATCAAGAATTAACCAGCAAAAAGGTTAATAAGCAAATGCCACCATCACCATTATAAGGGAATTATTTGTATTTTACTTCAAACCAAGTACCGTGTTACTCTCAGTGTTTACCATCCTCAGGTTTTAGAGCAAAACAAGGGTTTTCCTTTAATTTCCCCCTTAAATACATATTAGATGTCATACAATGTAAGCATGAGTAAAAGGAGGCAGGCATTGTTCATTTCTTACTCCTATATACTTGTATTTGAGCTATTAAGACACAGTCAGCCCAGGTGGCCAAAGGGGTGGGGACAGCACATGCTGGAATGGGGGAAGAGCAGCCTATTCCAGCCAATTCTTGTTTTGACCAGCCTGGCTCTAGATCACTCTTCTTTATCTTGTCTGCATATAAAAACTGAACACATCATTTTTTCTATGGAAGAACACCTGGAAATGAGGCCCAAAGCCAAATTTAAAGAAAAACAGTATATTAAATGCACAATTATGGTTTAAAAATAGAAGTGTGCAATGTGACCTGCAAATGTCATTCATTCCAGAAAACTGAACACATTCAATATGACCAGGAATTCCCTTACTTATAAATTGAATATTCCCCATGATTTTCAAGGAAAACTTATGCAAAATACTAGGAACAGAATTGGATTGTATAACGTGATATTTGACACACAATTCACTTGGAATATAATATTACAAACAACATTCAATCATGATCATTGTCCAGCACTTCTGGGCATTCACTGTAGTAAAACAAGTGTTGGGTCAATGCATGTGGTTTTACATTGAAGATACCACAAAACTTCCTTCAATTTTGGTGTATGTATGAAATAAGACACACAAAGAATAAAACTTTACCAAATACAATGGTATTAAAACAATTTAAAGGTAAATTAAAATCAAATTTCAGGCTACCTGGTAATGTGAGGCCAGAACTGTTGTAAAGGAGGAAGCACAAAGCCAATTAAAACATTTCCCTTATTGTGCATTGAAAATAATGAAAAACTTTTTTACCCAAACTTATGAAATGGACCAGAATCACATTTAATTGAATAAAATGATACCAAATACCCAATTCTTCTGTAAAATAAAACCCCACACTATTTAACTGCAGCCAACAACAGATGGTTAAGAGCATTCACTGTTGTAAAATATCAAGGATTCAGCCCAATGATTAAGTTCTGGTTTTATAAATCAACACTATCCCCAAAACGTTTGCTTTAAAGTGCATTTATGGTGAGACAACAATGGTAACATTTGACACACACACACACACACACACATATATATAATATATATATGTATATATACACACACACACATATACATATATATACATATATATATACACATATACATATATATATATATACACATATACATATATATATATACACATATACATATATATATATATATATATCAAACAAGAAGTTATAAAATGAAAGGCATTTGTCAGACATTAATTTCCTCCCTGTAAACACAAAACCTTTCAAAGGCACTTATGAGAAGCCCTGGGACCAAAATTTAATTGAATGCAAGGAGGATGAACACATAAAATTAAATGCCAAACTGGGCCCAATCCTGGCTGGAAAAAAAGCAGCTAACGAGCATCCACGGTGATTGTAAAACGTGAAGTGCTCAGCCAGACGGATTCATTTCAGAATATGCACACTGAACATACTTTCTTTTAAAGAATATTGATTGAAAAAGTCCAAATCAAAATTAAATAAATTCAAATGACTGCAATGTTATAAAAAAATTCCATGCCATTATATTGAAAAATAAAACAAGAAATAGGATGCTTGGGCGTTTCATTCCCTTCAGAGTCTTAAAGCTACAAGCTCTTGCCAACTGGACCGTTATTTTCCATATCTGTAAAGTGTAAATAACAGCAAACTTTTTAGGGAGAACTTTTGGCTGAATGTAGTTACATTAAATATACAAATACATTATATAAAAATGGAAAACAGAGTTCAATGATGACTGGCAGGGTATTCCCAGTGATTAGTGGAAAAGCTGAACGTCCATTTCCTTAATTTCACCTTGAAATTACCAGAAAGAAAAAATTTTCTTGAGCTGGGCACAGTGGCTCACGCCTGTAATCCCAGCACTTTGAGAGGCTGAGGTGGGCAGATCACAAGGTCAGGAGTTCAAGACCAGCCTGACCAACATAGTGAAACCCCATTTCTACTAAAAATGCAAAAATCAGCCGGACGTGGTGGCACGCACCTGTAGTCCCAACCACTCGGGAGGCTGAGGCAGGAAAATCGCTTGAACCTGGGAGGTGGAGGCTGCAGTGAACCAAGATCCCGCCACTGCACTCTAGCCTGGGTGATCTCACCACTGCACTCTAGCCTGGGTGACCTCACCACTGCACTCTAGCCTGGGTGACAAGAGCGAGACTCTGCCTCAAAAAATTGATAATAATGATTTTATTTTATGGACAACATATGAAGAAGACCAATACTGAACTTTAACCAAACAAATCATATTAAACATATAATCATGTTAAATGACACACAACATGTTAAATGACTCACAAAACTGGCAGCAAATGCAGCTGCCATTGCTTGTCATAATCCGACACTGGATTCCTCTGGGCGTTACTTTCCTCCTTTTCAGCTCTAAAATATCAGAAAACAAGTAACAAAATGGGCAAATGAGGGCAAAGCACAAAGTTTAAACAAATAACTGGAGAGAATATCCACCCAATAACTCTGCAAAATAAGGACAAGATCAGGTCCCTGGCGGCCGATGGCCACTGTGTGGTCCCGGACAGACACTGGCTCAGTCAACTTAATCAGCCTATTCCTCATTTTTAAGTTGAAAACACCACAAACTTCAAATCACGAATAGCCAGGGTCCAAGACCAACACTTAAACAAACGAAACGATCGGAAAGACTCATCGCGTTGTTACATAAAGCGCAACACTGCTCCCGATGGCTAAGAAACTTCCGTGTCATCAACCCATAAGCCCGTGGGTCAAACCTGTTAAAGGTGTTAGAATACACCATATGCCCGATTCCATCAAAACCACAACACAAACTAACAATTAAGAACGAAAATCCTTTAAATTTACACTTTTGTGATTGCCGGAGGGGACGCCGCCATGTTCCTATATCCCTGCGGGCAACCGTCAACGGAAGCCGCACTGGACAATCCAGATTTTTTTTTTTTTTTTTTTTTTGAGACGAAGTCTCACTCTGTCGCCCAGGCTGGAGCGCAGTGGCGCCGTCTCAGCTTACTGCAGCCTCCTCCTCCCAGATTCAAGCGATTCTCCTGCCTTAGCCTCCCCAGTAACCGGGATTACAGGTGTGAACCACCACACCTGGCCCACAATTCAGATTTTAATGAGCCAGGTCACCTGGAAGGGCTTCTTTGGCACCCCGTCTATGGCTCTGCCTTTAAACAACGTCATTGGAGAATGTAAAGTGATTGACAGGAAAACTGTCCACTCTCTCCAGGTCTACAAGTGGAAACTCCACCCATGCCTTAAGGCGCACCTAAATAATAGCAATAATTATTGTTGCTTATTATAACTATGCCCATCCCTCAATGTCCAGATCTACTACTCAGGTCTTTGCACATACCATAGTCTCTGTTTCTTGTTATTTCTGATCTTGGAAATTTGGCTCCCCCAGTTTTTCCAGACCAAGAAAAATTGCATTCTCCTCCAGGAAGCCTTCCATGCTTTACTCCTCTCACCTTTACAGGTAGGTAGGAGTTGTTCTTTGCTATTAGGAGGGCACATGAAGAGACATCAGAGTTGGGATGCAAGAGGCTGATGCGATCTCTGGGATCAGATACCTGTGGGCTGGGCACAGTGTGGTGGATTCAAGGTTTGCCCTTGGGATTTTGGGAAGCCAGTTGAGGTTGCAGAAACTGTGGGAAGCCCAGGAAAGCCAATAACAAGGAAACTCAGCAGCCTCCCAGGATTGGTCCCAGCACTGAATTCAAACATCCCTCCATCACTCGTTTTTTTTTTTTTGTTTTTTTTTTTTTTTGTTTTTGTTTTTTTTTTTTCTGAGACGGAGTCTCACTCTGTCACCCAGGCTGGAGTGCAGTGGCACTATTTCGGCTCACTGCAACCTCTGCCTCCCAGGTTCAAGCAATTCTCCCTGCCTCAGCCTCCCGAGTAGCTGGGATTACAGGTGCCCACCACCACGCCTGGCTAATTTTTGGTAGAGATGGGGTTTTGCCATGTTGGGCTCGTCTCGAACTTCTGACCTCAGGTGATCCTTCCGCCTTAGCATCCCAAAGTGCTGGGATTACAGGCGTGAGCCACCGCGCCCGACCCCATCACCCTTTTTTGGATTTCATGTCTTGTCCTCCCTTTCTGTCTGTGAAAATCTTGCCCCACCTGTCAAGGTCCATGCATAAGCCACTTCTGTGATGCTATCCCTAATTTCATGTTCCCCCCTAACCCCAAGAGGACTGATTTCTTCTGTTGTTGTAAGATGAAAGATAATGGGGCTTCAGATCTCATTTTCAAAGATTACCAGTTTCACAACTTCTCAAGGCGAGACTGGACTCTGCTCCTTTTCAGGAGGCCATCTGTTACATGAGTTTTGTAGCTCCTTTCGATTTGTGAGTCAGCTGACCTAGGGTTGACTAAGCTTGAATGTTGAACTCATCGGTCCTCAACTGTGGAAGGTGGAACACATAGTCTTTGTGGCGTGTTAATTGGACTGCAGAATCAATGTGGACAGCATCCCTGAGAAGGGCACTCTCATGGTAGTACTATCCTATCTACAGGAAAGGGTATTTTGAGAGGGAAAGGTGAAACTCCATTGTGTGAATATACAATAGTTTATGATGTTACCCTACCCACTCTGGAATATCGTAGCCAATAGAAGATGGGAAAGATGACCTCATAGTCCTCAAGGTAGAAGTTTGAAGAACCAGCAAAATCAAATGGACTAAAATGAGTTCCAAACTATGGTTTAGGATGCTCAGACACCAAAGACAGACATCGGATTATTGTGTAGTGCTAAAAACACAGCTGTAATAATCAACCTGTGTGTCTCCAGCGTCTTAGCTTCCCAAACTACAGTTTAGAACTAACTAGAGGCAGGATGGGCAGGGGGGAATGGGGAGATGTTGGTCAAAGGGCACACAATTATACTTAGACAGGAGGAATTAATTTTTCAGATCTATTGCACAAAAATAAGTATGTGAGGTGATGGATATTTTAATTAGCTTGATTTCATCATTCCACAATGTATACATATATCAAAGCATCACATTGTACCTCATAAATATATACAATTATTTGTCAATTTAAAAAAAGAATGCAGTCATTGGCTTTGATGGATACCTTATCCACTAGAGTCTGGCTGTTCCTTTACAAGCTCAGGGAATGTTTATAAATGAGTTTTTCCAAAGTTGGGGTTTGGGGGACAAGAGAGTTGTTGCAGGCCTTGTCCAGCAATCACTGAAGTGATGAATCTGGGAACTTAAGTATCATGGGGAGGAAAGCGAACAAAGACCATAGCTGTTCAAGTGAATTCTACCTCCAGAAACACCCAACTCATTCCATACCTGTTGACGAGGCTTGTCGCTCTGATTAGCCTCTGCAGATGGACACATGGCTGGACCCTCTCAATGCCTGGACACCACACAGGTCCTATTTCTCAGTTCACCTATGTATCCACAATCTGTGGTCATAGACCACTCTTGTCTCATCTATAATTGGTCTCCCATCCGTAGCCTGTCTGGAAAAATAATCTACTACTTTTTATCCACTATGCACTATGGACAGTGATTAAGTATACAGGTTCAAGGTATGCTGCTTAGGTTAATGTCACAGCTCTTCTTCCTACCACCTGTTTATCCTTTAGAAATTTTTGTGTCTCAGTTTCTTTACCAGTAAAATGTGATACTGTCTCAATGGGTTCAGGCTGCTGTAACAAAATATCTCAGGCTAGGTAATTTGTAAACAACAGAAACTTATTGCTCACGGTTCTTGAGGCTGGCAAGTCCAAAATGAAGGTGCTGGTAGATTTAGTGTCTAATATGGGCCTATTGGTAATAGATGGTGCCTTCTATGTGCCCTCACATGGCAGAAGGGTCAAACAGGCTCTCTGAAGACTCTTTTATAAACGCACTAATCCCATTATGAGGGCAGAGCCGAAAGGCCCTAATGATCTCCCAAAGGCCTCACCTCTTAATACTATCATATTGGGTATTAAGCTCCAACATACGCTTTTTGGGGTGACACCGTCATTCAAACCATAGCATTCTGTCCCTTGCCTCCCAAAATTCATGTCCTTCTCACATGCAAAATAAATTCATTTCATCCCAATAGCCTGAAAATTCTTATCAGGTGCCAGTACCAATTCAAAAATATGAAGTCCAGAGTCTCATCTACATCAGATATGAGTGACAGTCGTAGATTTGATTCATCCTGATGCAAATTCCCCTACAGCTGTGACCCTGTAAAATCAAACCAGATATATGTTTCCAGTATACAATTATGGGACAGGCACAGGACAGCTATTTCCATTCCAAAAAGGAGAAGTAGGAGGAAAGAAAGGCATAACAGGTCCAAATGAAATCCACAACCCAACAGGACAAACATTAAATCTTAAGGTTCCAGAATAGTTATCTATGACTTAATGTCCTACCTTCTGACGTACTGGGCTGGGGATTGAGATTTCAAGGGTCTGGGCAGCCTTGTCCCTATGGTTTTCCTGAACACAGTCCACACCACAGCCTATGTCTGTGGCTCTTCTAGGCTGGAGTTACATGCTGGTGGATTTACCGTTCTGGGATCTCAGGGGAGCCCCACTCCCATATCTCCACTGGGCAATGCCCTAGTGAGGACTCTCTGCAGGAACCCCGCCACTGTGACAGTTCTCTGCTTGGGCCCTGAGGCTCTCTGCATATCATTTGAAATCTAAGTTGAAGTAGCCATGCCCCCCATAGTTTGTGCACTCTGTGCACCTGTGGAGATGGCACTATGTGGATGACACCATGGTTTATGACTTGTGCCTCCTACAGAGGCAGCCTGAACTGCACCTAGGCCTGCTTGAGCCACAGCTGGGGTAAATGAGGAGCACTGCAACAGAATTCAGGGAACAGAGCCTTGAAATCAATCTGCCCGCAAGGCGCAGGCATTCTGGGCCTGTGATGGGCAGGGCAGCCCCAAAGATCTCTATAATGCCTTCAGGATCATTCTTCCATTGTCTTGACGAATAGCATCTGGCTTCTTTTTATTCATACTAATCTCCTTACCAAACATTCGCTTGCCTATGCCCTTGGTGTTCTTTCCTGATCACATTTTTTTCGTTCTTTACAACATGACCAGGCTGAGAATTTTCCAAATCTTTAAGATCCGCTTCCCTTTTGATTATAAATTCTTTCACTCATTTCTCCCTTGCATTTTATCATAAGCAGTCAAAAGAAGCCATGCCACATCCTCAACCCTTTGCTTAGAAATTTCTATTGCCAAATATCTTATTTCATTGCCTAGAAGCTCTACCTTTCACAAAGCGACCAGGACACACACACAATCCAGCCAAGTTTCTTGCCACTTTATTACAAGTATCTCCTTTCCTTCAGTTTCCAATAGCATGTTCCTCATTTCCATCTGAGACCTCATCAGAATGGCATTTACTGTCTCTATTTCTACCAACATTCTGATCATAACCACTTAAATAATCTCTGAGAAGATTGAAGATTTCTCCACAGTTCTCATCTTTTTTCTGGTCCCTTTCCTGAATCATTTTTTATAGTCCACTCACAGCAATGGACTTCAAAACTCTTTCAACCTCTATCCACTACCCAGTTCCAAAGCCACTTATGCATTTTTAGGTATTTGTTATAGTGACACCCAACTTCATAATATAATGTCTGTCTTAGTCTGTTCAGACTGCTATAACAAAATACCCTAAATTGGGTAGTTTATAACAGAAATTTATTGCTCACAGTTTTTGAGCCTGGGAACTCCAAAATGAAGGTGCCAGTAGATTTGGTGTCTAGTGAGGGCCTGCTGGTAGTCGATGGCACCTTCTATGTGTCCTCACATTGTAGAATGGGTAAACAGTTCCCTCAAGCCTCTTTTATAAGGGTACTAATCCCATCCATGAGGGCAGAGCCCTGATGACCTCATCACCTCCCAAAGGCCCCACCTCTTAAAACTAGCACATTGGGTATTAAGCTCCAACATAAAAATTTTGAGGGGATACCAACATTAGGATCATAGCAGGTACCAATAAGAACCATGTTATTGGGTCACCATGACATTAGGTGAGTTAACGGAAAGGACTTATAGTTCCTGGAACATACGAAGTTTTCACATAAAGTTCGCTATGATTGTTATTTTAATATCTTTCTGCATGCTTTGGTCAAATCTCACCTCCTTCCTGAAACCTTCCTGTGCCATTCTAGTCCACATTAATCTACTTTCTCTAATTCCTTTTATATGTAACGTTCATAACAACAGTGAGTCAGCACATGCAGGCCCCAGGAGAGCCTCAGAGGAAACAGCCTGGGTTCTCAGGCCAGAACCTGAGGTGCAGATGGTGAATTCACAGCAGGAGGGAGGGGAGGGAGGGATGTTGAGCTTGCGCAGGATCAAGAGTGTGAGAAAATATAGCTTCTCAGGGAATAACTCCAATCAGGCATGGTATGGCCTGATTGGAGAAGACCGAATTATTTAATGGCAAAAGACAAGTGGCAGAAGCAGCCCAGAGAAGAGAAGTTTGAGTTGGATGCTATAGACTTGAAGAAACTTGACAGTTGAAAGCCTTGAACAACAAGATCTATTATGCATCTCAAATCTGTCATTTGGGTGTCAGTGTGCACAACAAGTAGAAATAGTCACTGAAGAAAAGAGGTCACTTGGTTATAAGCAGGTGGGTGGTAATGAATGCTGGAGCTATTAAAGGTTTAGGGAATGAAAAACATAGGCAAACACTTTAGCCCATGGCATGGCATGGTGTGAATGTTCAGCATCTCCTACGTGAAGTGAGGAAGGATAAAGAGTCAGGAGCTACTGTGAGTTTACTGGTGCTGCCGCCTGGATGGATGGCAGTCCCATGAACTCACAAAAGAGACTAAAGGACAAACAGTTTAGGGGAGAAGAGATGGAAAAGTAGTCATGCTGCAACCACTCGGAGATGTTTATGAGATTCTGAAAAGAAGATGAAGAGTAGATGAGTGGAAATACAATCTGGAGTTGAGGGTAGAAGAAAGACCTAGAGCTAAAGATCTGAAAGTCCTTGCACAAATTTCAATGTGGGAGTCACTGCAGTTGATGAGATTTCATGAAGATATAGAATGGACTGAGAAGACAGCCAGCCAGAACTCCATGGGTAGCTTATATTTTATGGGTGTGCTCATCAGTTGACAGCAAGGAGGGAGCCATAATGAAAAAGTCAGGGTTACAAAAGCTAAGATCCAGCAGGGCACGGCTCGTGTGTGTGTGTGTGTGTGTGTGTGTGTGTGTGTGTGTTGTGTGTATGCAATGCCAGGATTATTATGGCATCCTGGTGCTAGTGCTATAATCTCTCTGGCTCTCAGACTTGTCCCTCTTAAACCTAAAAGCATCTCTTTGCCTTATTTATCAGTCAGCTCAGAGATGCACATCCTACCATATTGGTCAGAAAAGGAAAAGTCTTGAATGTATTAACAGTCAAAAGACCTGACTAGACAATTTAATGAAGTGCCTTAGGATTGGTCCCCAGTAACTGACCTCTGATTCCCTTACCTCAATCAGAGCCTTCACTCTGATACATGTGGCTTCCTTTCCCTGATCCATGTATCTCAAATTTCCTTACAGCTTTCTGCTTCCTTGCCTCCCAGAGTCGGAAGCAGAACCCACCTTTGCTTTCTCTTCTCTGGTTGTGCTCTAGTCTGTCATGCCAACTGCTTTGATTGATAGGATCCAAAGTAAGACAGTCGGGACATTGACCCATTCCTGCACTTCTTTCCCCATGAAATGAGTGCCTGGGGATGCTCACCACATGGGGCCATAATGTTTTCTTGTAGAGTACAATCTTCTGGAAGGGGATCCTCTGCAATAGAATGTATTAGCCATTTATAAGGTTTTGATAGTCATAGTCAAACTGTGCTCCAGAAACCTCAGATTATTTTATTAATAAATACCCTTAAAAATCTGAGAGGATGCCCATTTCCTGGCGAATTGTCAAAACAGGATCTTAAGGACTTTCTTTAAATTTTAAAATCTGGCCAGGTATGGTGGCTCACACCTGTAATCCCAGCACTTTGGGAGGTCAAGGCGGGTGGATCATTTAAGGTCAAGCGTTCAAGACTATCCTGGCCAACATGGTGAAATGCTGTCTCTAGTGAAAATACAAAAAATCAGCCGGGCGTGGTGGTACAAGCCTGCAATCCCGGCTACTCTGGAGGCTGAGGCAGGAGAATTGCACCAGGAGGTGCAGGTTGCAGTGAGCAATTGCGCCACTGCACTCCAGCCTGGGCAACAGACCAAGACACCATCAAAATAAATAAATAAATAAATAAATAAATAAATTTAAAAATCCACCAAAGATTCAGTAATATATCATGAATGTCATGATGGTTAATTTATTGTTAACTTGATTTGGCCATGGGGTGTCCAGGTATTTGGTAAATATTATTCTGGAATTTTCTGTGAGGGTGTTTGTTTTTAAATGAAATTAGCATTTGAATTAGTAAACTGAGTAAAGTAGATTGCAATCCCTAATGTAGGCAGGCTCCGTCCAATCCATTAAAGGCCTAAACAGAAAAAAAAAAAAGGCTGACCTTCAGGTGAGTAAGTGGAAATTTCCTCCTTCCTGACTTTCTGGAGCTGGGACATCAGATTTTTTTCTGCCTTTGGACTCAAATGGAAACATTGGCTCTTTCTGGGGATGTGCCTGCAGGCCTTCAGACTAGAACCACACCATCTGCTCTCCTGGTTCTCAGGACATTGGATTTAGACTGGAAGTATACCATAGATTTACATGGGTCTTCAGTTTGCTGCAGCTCATGGGACTTGTTGGCTTTCATAATTGTACGAGCCAATTCCTTACAATAAACACATATGCACACACATAGTCACACACACACACAGTTATGTTTTTCTTTTTTTAAAATATATTTTTTATTATGTTTTAGGTTTTGGGGTACATGTGAAGAATATACAAGATTGTTGCATAGGTACATACAATTATGTTTTTCTAGAGATCCTTGACTAATACATGTGTTGCATTTTATATTTCTTTGAAAAAAGAGAAGTGGCTTTTATTTTGGTCCTAAAACTTGAGCTGAATGTTATAAATATGATTATTTGATCAAAGGTCATTCACATTCTTCCTTTATACTTCCTTTATATTTGCAAATCTTCCTGCCAAGGGTTTTTTGTTTGTTTGTTTGTTTGTTTGTTTTTAACTATTCCTAATCTCTTTGTGAATGGAATGAGAGTTCCTGATTTCTTGCACCCTGATTATTAAATTTTCCATTGTCACTATCAGGGAAAACGCCATTTTAATTTATTTTATCCATGTGGCTTTGAGTAAAATTTGGACGAATGTTTCATTGAATGTTTACTTATAATCTGTAACTTTTTTTTGGATTGCTTGGTAAGGTTCTTTCCCCATTTGTCATTTGAGGGATCCATCACCAGCAAATGGACAGTATCCAGTCTGGATCTCAGGACACATAGCCTCTTGTTTTAGAAGAAGAAGACTGAGTGATAAAAACATCCTAATGACATAAATGTGAATGCATGACATCTGGGTGCTTAACTGCCTCTATGTGATGCTGTGCTTCAGTGGTCACGTTCCATGTCAACCTCATGATCCGCTTCTGCACCTTGTTCCTTTTTTCTTAAAAGAGACAATCAGTAAAAGTAATATAAATCTCAATGTCTTTGTTCTTTCTTAACAAGTATGGAAAACTGCTGACGCATTATGCTCCTTGCCTCATCTCGGCCAACTAATTCATGAGCCCCTACCTGTGTGACCCTATCTGCTACACCCTATTTTACCCTGCCCCCAGTCACTGACCACCAAGGCCATGCCCTACCTTCCCTGCCCCCATATTTGCATCACAATAAAAGTGAGAGCGTCCAGGCATGCAGGGCCACTGCAGGACTCCATGATTTGGTTGGCAGTGGACCCCCGGGCCCAAACTCTCTTTTCTCTACCTCTGTGTCTTATGTCTTTTATTTATACAATTTCTCATCTGCACACCAGCAGGGAGGGGCTCACAGAACCCTGTAGGGCTGGACCCTACAGGATCTGAAGTCTTAGAGAGAATCCTGTTACAGTGCTTTTAAGGCTTAAGTGAAACATTATTATTCAAAGTCTTCTATATTTTGTATGCTAAAACTATACATGGACAACAGGCAATTATTGCATTTATTGAAAGCCAGAAGTCTCAGCCTAAAAACTTCTTGCATAGTCACTGGAAATCACAGTGGAAGTTCAGCATCACACTACCTACATCCCATGTGTTTGGCTTGCTGAAGATTCAGGTTCCCTATTATGAAGATGGCAATATTCTATTGGTTATTCCTAAAAATGTACATGCTTAATTAACTGTTTCAAATGAATTTCAAACTGCCAATGAGTTTTTCAAAACTATAAAGTATGTAGAAAAAAGTATCAGACAGCAATTAGTAAAAACTATCAATGTCAGACACCACATTCAAGGCCTTTGCTGGCAGCTTCCAGTTACCTGCACCAAAATGGACCATAACAGGTATTTAGCTTCAAGGTTGACAAAGAAATGCAGAATGCTTAAAGGCTGAATGTAGGATCCTTTAGTAGGTGGAAAGAAAAGAACTCAACATATGGATATAATGATAAATAAGTGATTTATAAACAATGATATTTTTCTGGGGCTTTCATAGTTACCAGGTTTTCTAGTCTCATAGAATATACCATCATCTTGATTCTTTTGTTTTCTAACTTGCAGTTTTCTGTTCTCCCTATATCTACTTGTAAATATATTTTTAAAAATTCTACTACATTTAGTGTTGGAGAGCAAGATCTATCCTGGAGTCATTTTGCTGCTTAGGAAATTTTTCTAGCCATTATGCCATTACTGATATAGACAGGTAGTATGTTCAGTACTTTTCTACCTCAAACTTTCAAATCACTTCAGGGGCTTTAATTTTTTTTTTTTTTTCAGATGGAGCCTCTCTGTCACCAGGCTGGAGTCCAATGGCGCGATCTCGGCTCACTGTAACTTCCACCTTCCGGGTTCAAGCGATTCTCCTGCCTCAGCCTCCTGAGTAGCTGGGATTACAGGCATGTGCCACCAAGCCCAGCTAATTTATATTTTTTGTAGAGACAGGGTTTCACCATGTTGGCCAAGATGGTCTCAATCTCTTGATCTTGTGATCTACCCACCTTGGCCTCCCAAAGGGCCGGGATTACAGGCGTGTGCCACAGAACTAGGCCAACCTCTTTAGCTGTGGGTGGATCAGTAAAAACCTTTAGGTTGGCGCGGTGGCTCACGCCTGTAATCCCAGCACTTTGAGAGGTCAAGGCGGGTGGATCACCTGAGGTTGGTAGTTTGAGACCAGCATGACCAACATGGAGAAACATCTTTACTAAAAATATAAGTTAGCTGGGCTTGGCGGTGCATGCCTGTAATCCCAGCTACTCAGGAGGCTGAGGCAGGAGAATTGCTTGAACCCGGAGGGTGGAAGTTGCAGTGAGCCGAGATTGCGCCATTGGACTCCAGCCTGGGCAACAAGAGCGAAACTCCGTCTCAAAAAACCAAAACTAAAACCAAACACACACACACACACACCCTAAAACAGCCAAAGAGGCTATGCTATGTTAGAAACTATACCTAAATGAAAGATACATTCATTCTCCTCCTTCCTACTGCTTTGATGATCATTTATAGCATTTCATAGGTGTAGTTTTAAAAAGTTTAGATTGGGGGTTTTCAGGTCCTTTTTGGTGGGCAAAGGAAGATTTCTGGAAATTCCATTATAACGAGCTTTTTCAGGGAAATTGTTTTTCAATCCAGACTTAAACTACGTTTCTAGTATATGAACATGTTTGTCTTTTCCGCACCACCATGTTTAGCTTTTTTTTTTTTTAAAGAGACGGGGTGCCGGGCGCGGTGGCTCAAGCCTGTAATCCCAGCACTTTGGGAGGCCGAGGCGGGTGGATCACGAGGTCAAGAGATCGAGACCATCCTGGTCAACATGGTGAAACCCTGTCTCTACTAAAAATACAAAAAAAAATTAGCTGGGCATGGTGGTGCGTGCCTGTAATCCCAGCTACTCAGGAGGCTGAGGCAGGAGAATTGCCTGAACCCAGGAGGCGGAGGTTGCGGTGAGCCGAGATCGCGCCATTGCACTCCAGCCTGGGTAACAAGAGCGAAACTCCGTCTCAGAAAAAAAAATAAATAAATAAATAAAAAAAATAAAGAGACGGGGTTTCACCATGTTGGCCAGGATGGTCTTGAACTCCTGACCTCAGGAGATCCACCCGCCTCGGCCTCCAAAAGTGCTGGGATTACAGGCGTGAGCCACCGCGCCCTGCCTTGAACATGTTTGTCTTTTTCCCCTTCCCTCAATGTCTCCTTCCCATCTAGTACTACTGTATAGACATCTACATATTTAGAAGAGTTTTACCCATTTTACAAAATATGTGAGAACTGTTGACATACTGAGGATGTAGTACAGTATAAAACTTGGAAAAATGTAGATGTTGAAGGAATAATAGATATCTTGTGCTTTAATATTTTGTGGCAGAACTGTTCTGAGGTATGAGATGAGCAGGGCTTGTTTTCAGGACCCTGCTGATCAAAACTGGCTACAGCAAAGAAATCGGCCCAAACCAGATATGACTAGGAATTATTGTGTATTTGCATAAGACACTCCCAGCAGTGCCATGACAGTTTGTAAATGATGCCATGGCAATGACTCAGAAGTTACCTTATATGGTTCTGGGAATTCTCTGCATCTTTTCAGAAAGTTCATGAATAATCCACCCCGATTTAGCATACAATTAAGAGGGGTACAAATAAAGCTAGTCAGCACTCCACAAGTGCTACTCTGGGCCAGTCTGCCTATAGAATAGCTCCGCTCTGCCTATGGAGCAGCCACTTTGCTGCACACAGTGGCTCTAATAAACTTTTATTTTTCTTACTGTCTGCTCACTCTTGAATTCTGTCTTGAGTGAAGCCAAGAACCCTCCCTGGGTGGGCCCCAGAATTTGGGGTTTGCCTGCATGAGCCCTGTAAGCAAATGAATCAAACAACTATGTGAATCACAAACACTAACTTAGTACATACAGTAAATTAGGATGTTTCCTAACATTTAACCTTCCTTAAATTAATTGAATATGCTGCTCTGGATTATATTTTCTAAAGTTTTGGAATTTCCCATTAATGTTGCAAGGAAACTACATCTGTAACCCACGTGCAACACTTCTCTACTGAGAGATGCATGAAGAAGCAGGAAAATGTTCACAGAGCCTCACTCACTGCAAAATATCTCATATACCCCATAAATATATACACCTACTATGTATCCATAAAAATTAAACATGAAAATATTTTTTGGGGGAATGGAATCTCGCTCTGTCACCCAGGCTGGAGTGCAGTGGCAGGATCTCGACTCACTGCAACCTCCACCTGCTGGGTACAAGCGATTCTCCTGCCTCAGCCTCCTGAGTAGCTGGGATTACAAACACGTGCCACCACGCCCGGCTACTTTTTTGTATTTTTAGTAAAGACGTGGTTTCACCATGTTGGTCAGGCTGGTCTCGAACTCCTGACCTCGTGATCCGCCCACCTAAGGACTCCCAAAGTGCTGGGATTACAGGCGTGAGTCACCGCGCCCAGCCACATTAAAATAGTTTTAAAAAGAACCTCACCCAAGTGGCATCCCGAGCCCAGGGTCTGTGAAGGAATACGCTACAGCCTATGAGTGAGGAGCAAGGTGGGGTGCCTCATCAGCATCCAAGAACGTGAACTCTCTGCTCTCCACTGGCAGCGGGCTCCGCCCCCGCAAGCGTACCAGCAGCCCTGGGCCCCTCCCCTGCTCCCCGCCTCTCTTCCCTGCACAGAGTGGGAAATATCGGCCCCGCCCATTTGATCCGACCCCGCCTCCTCAACTGCGATACCCCCACCCCGCGTGGTCCCTTTGCTCCTGTGTGCCTGGTGACTCTCCTGCGCACTGGCGACAACTCGGCTTTGTGGGCGGAGCTCGCGCCGGCACTTGGGCCCTCCCCCATGGCTCAGCCCACAGCCCACCCCTGCCTGAGCCCGCCTCCCCGAACATGTACTTCCGGCGAAGACTCCGCTCAGACCCCGACGCAGCGAGTGTGGCGCCATGGACGGTCGGGTGCAGCTGATGAAGGCCCTCCTGGCCTGGCCTCTCCTGCCCGCGGCGCGTCGCTGGAGGAACCCGATTCCCTTTCCCGAGACTTTTGACGGCGATACCGACCGGCTCCCGGAGTTCATCGTGCAGACCGGCTCCTACATGTTCGTGGACGAGAACACGTTCTCCAACGACGCCCTGAAGGTGACGTTCCTCATCACCCGCCTCACGGGACCCGCCCTGCAGTGGGTGATCCCCTACATCAAGAAGCAGAGCCCCCTCCTCCGTGATTACCGGGGCTTCCTGGCCGAGATGAAGCGGGTCTTTGGATGGGAGGAGGACGAGGACTTCTAGGCCGGGAGACCCTCGGGCCTGGGGGCGGGTGCTCTGGAGAGGGCCCGCTGTGCCAATCGCCGCCGCCAGGGTCACCAAAGGCAACCTCTCTTCTCGCTTCCCTCTCCCTCTTGCCGCCGCGTTGTCCCCTGCGCTCCAGTTCCGTCCTGTGTAGTGCTTGCCTCTGTTCCAGGAATAGTGCTCCAGGCTGCCGCTGCTGCCCCTGGGCCCTACTCTGGAACGAGCCGCCGCCGCCCTCTCTTGCCAGCCCAGCCCCTCCCATGCATATTTGGACTCTGTCCTGCGCTCCAGCTGCACAAAGCTGGGCTCCTGTTACACACTGGACAGACCACCCACAGCCGCTGCTGCCGACCCCCCTCCACTCCTCCAGACTGCCAGACGACTACATCATTCTGCCCACAGACCATCGCCATCCACCGCATCCCACCGACAGACTGCTGCTCCTAGTGACCTGGACTCACCTCGGAGGTATCTGAGCTGGCCACAGCCCCTGGACAATGATYCAGACAGCTGACTGCCCCGCAAGGGGCCTGTCACCTTCAGTGAGACCCATTTCCTCCCCATCCCCAGAGACCTCTTGTGTTCCTGCCACATGGCTGCCAGGGCTCAGGTGTGCCTGGCAACCAAATCAGATCTCTCATTTTCTCCTGTGGACCAGTTGGTTTACCTAGAATCCTGTTTTCTTCTGAGTTTGCAGCTGTCTCTCTGATGGGTGCCTTTTGTTCAACACAGTAACGGCTGCTCCCTGCCCTGCTCTAATATACTACCTGTACAAAGGTGTTTTCCTTATTTTTAATAAATGTCAGACATTATTAAAAAAGAAATGGAGTCTCAATGAATATGGCACCTTTTCCTCCCTAGTTCTGTAAATAGGGTCCATATCTTGTTCAAATACTATGTGCCCTGTCATGCTATGGCTGAAGTTGACCCTTACATTATAAAAACAAAAGATTGAGTCCTGTGGTATCTCGTAGGGATGGAGATCTTACTGGCAACCATCTAATGCCAAATGATGACCCTTCTAAACCAGGCAGTTTCATGCCCCTTTTGAAGTAGACCTTGATCTGATTTTGGCCAAGGTGATGTGAAGAGCTGTGGAAAATATTTTTGAAAAAGGGTTTCTTTATTTTCAAAAAATGGCTAGAAAGCACAAATCCCAAATTGTTCCAGAACATAAACCTACGCCTCTTTGGTGAGCAGCTTTGAAAGTATTATTTACCCCATTATTCAGGGAACCAGCAGAGTGGCTTAGGTACTTCAGAAAAAGCATTTACATTTATATTGCTTCGATTTGTGGAGTTAGTGGAATAAGGTATACAAAACTATGACTAATTTAGGTAGAAGCCTGGTTGGTAATCTGCAGGTAAGTAAAATTATAATCTTTAATTGATAGAAAATAAATCATTCCTTTTTTTTTTTGAGATGGAGTCTAGCTCTGTTGCCCAGGCTGGAGTGCAGTGGTGCGATCACTTGAACCTAGGTTCAAGTGATTCTCCTGCCTCAGCCTCCTGAGTAGCTGGGATTATAGGCATGTGCCACCATATTTGGCTAATTTTTGTATTTTTAGTAGAGACGGGGTTTTACCATGTTGGCCAGGCTGGTCTTGAACTCCTGACCTCAAGTAATCCAGCTGCCTTGGCTTCCCAAAGTGCTGGGATTACAGGTATGAGCCACCACACCTGGCCTGGGTTAACTTCTAAATGTATTTTGCTGTAAAAAGCCTTTCTCCCTCATCAATTCTTGGTCAAAGTTAAATATCCTGATAGAATCAGATGATCTGCAGTTGGGCTTATAAGACAAGGCTCTGGTGTGATGTTAAAAGGTTGTGTTTGAGTTCTGCAGAGAAACAACCAATAGGATATATAGATATAGATATATGTATGTACATCTTCTGTTGTATATTTATTATACGGAATTTACTCTCGTGATTATGGATGCTGAGAAGTCTCAAGATCTGCAGTCACAAAGCTGGCGCCCCAGAAGAGCTGATGTCCAGTCTGAGTCCAAAAGCCTGAGAGTCAGGTGAGCCATTGGTATATGTTCCAGTCTGAAAGCTGGCAGGCTCAAGACCCAACAAGAGCTGATGTTTCAGCTCAAGGCAAGGAGAACAGATCTTTCAGCTCAGAGAAGTCAAGCAGTAGGAATTCTCTCTTACTAGTGGGAGAATCATCCTTTTTGTTCTCTTCAGGCCATCAACTGATTGGATGAGGGGAGGGCAATCTGTTTTATTCAGTCTATTGATTCAAATGTTAATCTTAGCCCCAAACACCCTCACAAACACACCTAGAATAATGTTTGACCAAATATCTGTGCACCCTGTGGCCCCATCATGGTTAATGTGTAAAATTAATCATCGCATTTGTGCAAGCAACTTCTTGCCTCATTTCTAAGTTTTTGTGATTTTTCTAGAACCTGAGATAGAGGAATGAATCACACCAGTGTTTTTTCTCTATTTTTCCTCTCTCTTGTTTCATATGAACAGTTTTTGTCATTTATGTGCCATAGTTTGCAGGGCTGTATGTGGAACGTAAGGTACATTATCTCCAGTATATATCTGATTATGCTTTTGTTTTCCCAAATTAAAAAAAAATGATTAGATTGCAGTTTGGCTTGTAATGGATCAAAGTCTTGAAGTCGGAGGAAAAATTTGAATTGCTTAATAAAATGAAGTTTTTATGATTTACAGGGCTCTTAAAACAACTGAAACTAGATTAATTATGAGGTGTCAATTAAAGGTGCTTATAGTCTTCTTTCCTGGATGGGTAAAAAGGACAGTGTGTTAAGCATATTCATTGTTTGGTTTTAAACATAGATTCTGCTAAAGCAGCTGGAAAAGCGTGTGAAGGCAGTTTACATGATGGAGTAGGCCAGCCTTCCCTGTGATCTGTGTCCACTGGCTCTGGAGGTAAGTAGAATGGGCAGGGACCTTCTGGGTAACTTTAAAACAGTATCAGTAACGCCCTACCTCCCTCGACAACAATGCTCCAGCAGTTTTCTACCCTCTGGCAGAATGGCTCTGTCAGGGAATCATTCCTTGGTCGACACTAGTTCTATCATTGCAAGTCCTCTTCCATGATACAAATATCTTGGGGTGGGTAATAGTTCACAAAAACCAATCTGGAACATCTTTACAAGATTATGTAAAGGGATAGAAGAAATCATATTTGTAAGGGGTGAAAGGCGGTGTTTTTCTTTAGTTTGGAGCCTCACCCCTTACAGTTGTCATTTTGGTTTCTCTTCCCCATTTCTTACTCAATCTTAGTCAGGAAGCCATACCTGGGAAGCAGAAGATATCAGTAGACTCAAATGGTTCCTGTGCTTGGTGGAGATTCCTGAAGTGAGGGAAGGATTACATTGTTGGATAGTATAATAACTTTGTAATCTGAAAGAGTACTCACCTTACAACATGGAAACCTATTGATAGAAGTTTGACTTAATTTACAGAGGAATTTTATTCAGGCATCATCAAAATTTGGGTAGATTTAAAATCCTGAGAGGTTTCCATCTTCCACAAAGCAAGACTACTTGTATGCTCTTCTATCGGTTTTCCTGGGCTGCCATACAATGTATTACATACTAGGTGGCTTAAACAACAGAAATTGATCGTCTCACAGTTCTGGAGGCGAGAAGACCAAAATCAAGGTGTCAGCAGGACTGGTTCTTTCTGAGGTCTACGAGGGAAGGATCTGTTCCAGCTCTTTCTCCGAGCTTTGTCTTCACATCATCTTCCCTCTATTAATGTCTGGATCTGTGTCAAAATTTCCCTTTTTATAAGGATACTTGTCATATTGGTTCAGGGCCTGTTCTAATAACCATATTTTAACCTGATTACCTCTGTAAAAACCATATCTCCAAATAAAGTCATTTTCAGAGGTACTGGGGTTTAGGACTCTACCATATCCGTTTGGGGGTTGCACAGTTCAACCCATAACAGGTCCCCTGTTTGTATCAGTGTGTTCAAGAGGAAGAATACTCTGGCCTGGTCTGTCCATATGACCTCCTTTATTCTAGACCCTATATGGCATTTCACTCTGAAATGGGTGGAAGATGTGAGGGGATTCAACTCCCTTTACAAAGGAAGAAGCCCTTGGCTGCTTTTAGTTTAGCAGGTCTGTGAGAGGAGAGAGATGGAGGGAGGGGAAGGAAGAGAAAAAATTAATGTCAGTGCAGTTCAGCACATTAACTCTTGTACTGGCCCCATTAGCATGTATACAACTTTTTTTTCTGGTCTGTCCTGCACAGCTTTTCAGAAATGACGAGTCAGCATACTCCCTCTGCAATCTTCTCCTTTTCATCAGAAGTGACTCCCAATAAGTAGACCTATATATTTGTCTTGGGAACTGGATAACATTTTGGAGTTACAAATTATCCTAATAATTTCTTATATATTCCAAAATCTTTATATGAAAAGATGACATAGAGACACAAGAGGGTGCTAGCAACACAGATAAATGTTTTTTTTTTTTTTTTTTTTTTTTTTTTTTTTTTTTTTTTTTTTGT
>NW_022437055.1:5437553-5461399 GCF_009761245.1 Sapajus apella
TTTTTTTTTTTTTTTTTTTTGAGACGGAGTTTCACTCATGTTACCCAGGCTGGAGTGCAATGGCGCGATCTCGGCTCACCGCAACCTCCGCCTCCTGGGTTCAGGCAATTCTCCTGCCTCAGCCTCCTGAGTAGCTGGGATTACAGGCACGCACCACCATGCCCAGCTAATTTTTTTGTATTTTTAGTAGAGACGGGGTTTCACCATGTTGACCAGGATGGTCTCGATCTCTTGGCCTCGTGATCCACCCGCCTCGGCCTCCCAAAGTGCTGGGATTACAGGCTTGAGCCACCGCGCCCGGCCCAGATAAATGTTTTTATAACAACATATTGAAATTTGAGAAATTATTATATTGGTGGTGAATTACATTGGTGCATTCAGCTCTCTATCAGGTTCTATGTCTTAGTTGGTTAACATGATATAATTATAATGCCTAGTTTAGTATTTTCTTTCACAATTTATATGCCATTTCCTTTAATCTTCTCTGCAAACCTTGATGGATTGACTGGTTCAATTATTCATCATCAGTTATCATTTATTGAGTACTTTCTGTGTTCCAGGTACTTGTAGGGTCCAGCCCTACGGGATTCTGTGAGCCCCTTTTTGCTGGTGTGGAGGTGAGAAGCTGTAGAAATAAAGACACAAGACACAGAGATAGAGAAAAGAGAGCTTGGGCCCGGAGGTCCACTGCCAACCAAAGGGTGGAGTCTGGCAGTGGCCCCAGTGCCTGGACGCTCTCACTTTTATTGAGTTGCAAATCTGGGGGCAGGGAAGGTAGGGTGTGGCCTTGGTGGTCGGAGACTGGGGGAAGGGTAGATGGGGGCATGGCAGTGATCAGGGTCAAGTACATCACGTGTCAAACAGATAGGGGCTCAGGAATTTTCTGTAGCCGAGATGAGGTAAGGGGCATAATGCATCAACACTTTTTCCATAGTGTCACAAAGACATTAAGATTTACCTTACTTTTACTGATTAATTCTTACAAGAAAAAAGGAACCAGGTGCAGAAGTGGATCATGAGATTGACATGGAACGTAACCACTGAAGCACAGCATCACATAGAGACAGTTAAGCCCCTGGATGCCTGCGGGCCTACCTGACAGCGCCAGGCCTTACCACAAGAGCTTGGAGAAGCGGAGTTTTCTCCTAACTCCTCCAAGGAAGGCGATGTCTCAGGTATTTTGTACGTCTCCTTCCCTAGCTGGCTAAACAGCGGGTGCTTTCCCAGTGGTGGCGCTGCCGCTCAGCCAAGGTGCCCTCCAGCAGCCCTTATGCTGGTGTGACAGGGGGCTTAAAGCATCTTGCCTTAGAGTCATTCATTTCACGATGTCGCCACAGGTTCATACTTCCAACCCGAGAGGCATTAGTAAAAGATTTAAGAACACCTATGAATAACTACTAACTACTATGGTTATATTTCTAGTCACTTTCTTCTTCATTATTTATACAGAAATAGGCTGAGGCTTTTGGCTCCTGTCTTGGCACTTATGGGATCTCCCCCTACAGTACTGTACTATGAACTGTTGTTACATCATTGCGGAATTGTGGTCCAAATCTTCAAGGAATTTACTGTCTATTTGGCTATAATGGAAAAACATGTATGTGGAGACTCAGCTTTGGATTTGATTAAGGAGGACTTGAGACCATGCTTGGTTACACCGGCTATATGACATTATATAAATTCCTTAACCTTCCTAAGCCACTGTTTTCTCATATGTAAAGTGGGTCAAATAACATCTATATATTGGGATCCTTATGGGCATTCAATGAGATAATGAATATAAACTTCTGATCATTAAATAGATGGGATGTTCTGTAACTATAATAACAATAATTTTATTATGTTTTTAGGGTGACAATGGCTTGAGGCCTGTATATGGCAGAGTGAGAACATAGGAAAAAGAACATTTAAATCTGCCCTATATAAGGCAGGTATCATCTCAATAGAGAAAGTGGCAAATGAGTTGAGATTTGACTCCAATCTAAGATGCCACCTCTATCTGAGGCATAGAAGAATAAGAGAGTATGGTTAATCATATAAAAATTAGGAACAGGACATGGTAGGAGTTGAGATGGCATAGGTAGAAGGCTACATCATAAAGCGTCACATATGTTGTGCTAAGGCATATATCAATTTTCCTGTACTCACTGAGGAACAATGGAAAGATATTGAAGGAGATTGATTTGATCAAATTTGTGTTTTAATGTTCAACTGGGGTGGAAATTTTTATTTCTTTGATGAATAGTAACATGAAGCATATTTTTCATGTCCTTATTGTCCCTTTGTGTATTTTCTTTTATGAAGGCTGTTCAAGTGATCCATTTTTTTAAATTGTGTCATTTTTTTTCTTTTCTTTACTAAGTTACAGTGGGTCTTTATTTTGATTACCAATCCTTTGTCATATACATGTATGTCAAATATTTTCTCTGTGTACCTTGCTTTTCAATTTTTTGAAACTTATCTTTTGAAAATTAACAGATTTTCATTTATATGAAGTCCAATTTGTAATTTTTGTCTCTCATGATTTCAGATCCTCTAACAACCAGATGCCAGGAAGGAATAAGACATTCAAGGGCTTTCTTGGGGAAAACACCTGTGGAGGATAAAGGAGAAGGGAAGATGGGAAAGGTGGGGCAGGCCATGACACAGGTTTGACACCTATGAAAGAAAAAAGGGAAGGAAGGAAGAGCCTCAGTCTGGAGCTCTAGTCTGAGAAAATCTCATTCCAACTGATAGGGAATCCAGAGTGGACGATCTGTTATTGAAGTTCTGTGTCAGACAGGAATGTCTTGTCCTGGCTTTTGTACTCCTGGTCTGCTCAGTCATTGGCTGGCAGGAGCTAAGGAGAGCATGACTTCAGTGTAAACACTGTATTGGGTCTGCAAGTGCAGCAGCTGAAAGATAGCTGCTCACTATCATCCTCATAGAAGGTTGTGTTGAAGAGAGATCTGAATAACACATTTCCCTAGCTACCTTTTTACTCCTTGTATAGCACAGATCTCCAGGCAGGTTAGGGGAACATCTATTTCATGGTTTCTATGGCCTCTTTTCCTGAGAGGAAACTTAGAAGACATAGATTAGTGTAATGAACCACAACCTCCGCTGCTGTAATTGGTCTCCAGGCCAAATTGCCACTCATTCTTTTCTTCCTCTAATATCCATTCTAAAATTCCATCATTTTCAGTTATCACTATCATGATTAATTTTAGCTGTCAACCTGACTGGGTTAAGAGATACCAAGTAGCTGGTAAAGTATTATTTCTGGGTGTGTCTGTGACAGTGTTTTGGAAGAGACTGGCATTTGAGTCAGTGGACTGAGTAAGGAAGAGCTGCCTTCACCCAATGTGGGCAGGTACCATCTGATCTGCCGAGGGCCAGATAGAACATAAAGGCAGAGGAGGCCAGGCGCCATGGCTCATGCCTATAATCTTGGCGCTTTGGGAGGCCTAGGCAGGTGGATCACAAGATCAGGAGTTCAAGACCAGCCTGGCCAAGATAGTGAAACCCCTTTTCTGCTAAAAAACACACAAAAAAATGAGCCAGGCACTGTGGCAGGCGCCTGTAATCCCAGCTACTCAGGAAGCTGAGTCAGGAGAATCGCTTGAACCTGGGGGAGTGGAGGTTTCAGGGAGCCGAGATCACGCAAATGCACTCCAGCCTGGGTGACAGTGCAACTCCATCTCAAAAAATAATAATAATAATTAATAAAGGCAGAGAAAATACAGTGTCATAGGTGATAGTTTCAGGATCCTATAGTTTCAGGAATTTGCTCTCTCTCTTCTGAAGCTGGGATGCCATCTTCTGCCCTTGGATATTAGAACCCTAGGTTCTCTGACCTTTGAACTCTAAGACTTGCACCAGTAGCCCCTCAGCTTCTTAGGCCTTTGACCTGGGACTAAGAGTCACACCACTGGCTCCCCTGGATTTTAGGCCTTCAGGCTTGGACTGAGCCATGCCATCGGCTTTCCTGGTTCTCCAGGTAACAGATGGCAGATCGTGAGACTTAACTTCCTTAATCACATGACCCAATTTCCCTAATAAATCCCTATCTATCTGTGTATCATTTATCCATCCATCCATCCAGTCTGTCTCCTGTTGGTTCTCTTTCTCTGAAGAACCCTGACCAGTACACTTACCTTGCAAGTCTTGGTGGTTTACCTAGTGATGAGCCCCAAATCTTCATTCTTTAAGGGCCTGAGTTCTTGACAACCCTATTCTCAGCCCAGAGTGGCTGCAAATATGCAGTTAAAATTGAGCAAGGGTGTACCACAGGGTGCCTGAGTGAATTACCTACGTTCTACACATTTTCCTTTTTGTACCGATTGTATAAAGGCAACTTAACTTCTTCCTGCTGATTAAGGTCAATTACCCCTGCTAGTAATTGACCCTTCTCACTTGCCGGTCCAGGGAAACAAGAAGTCCTAAAAGCCCAGGTGATAATTGTAGTTTACAGTTCAAAGGGACACTTGCTGTGTCCCCTGGCAAAACTGCACCCCCTTGAGAAAAAGAACATCTAACTCTATCTGTGAGTTGTTGGGATGGGAGACAAAGTTTACTCCAGTGTATCATTTGGAGTGCTGATAAATAGGGCTACTCCTGCATCTACCTTTTGGTTCTTGTACCTATGTATTATTCTTATTTGTGAGATAGCACTATATAGAGTTCTCTGATTTAATGCATATGCTAGGTCCAAAGGATGCCACCCCATCCTTGCAGTGTATTTCTTCAGAGATCACACTTTAGCTATGTCTTCAGAAGATCATTAGAACATGCTATGATTACAGCTTCTTTCTACATAATGTCATAGGTGATATGATCAGTGGATCCTATAGTTTCAGGAGGACTCCCACTTCCATTCCTGTGGATCATGCATTCTATAAGATTCAAGATAGTGCTGAAACTATGAAGGGAGGAAAGGCAAACCTGTTCTGAAAATACATATCTATTCCTTTGTGGGCAAACTCCTAGCCCTTTTAGTATGGAAGGGGCCCAGTATAATCAATTTGCCACCAAGTAGCCTATTGGAAATTGTGATATATTGGTGGCTTAGCACAGGTCTCAGTTGCAGGAAGGTTGTAAACACATAGGCAATAGTAACTATATTAGCCCTGGTAAGTGGGATTCCAAACTGCTGGGTATATGTATAACTTCCCTCATGACCAGCATATCAACTCCTTTCATATGTCTTCATGCCATTTCTGGGGTGACTAATGATGAAGGCTGACTAATGTCCATTGACTGAATCATTTTGTCTTTTCAGTAGTTCAGTGCGTCTTCCATGGTGTATGTATACTTTCTGATGCACATTAATGTGGGATTAAAAAAAACCTTTACTCTCTGTGCCAACTCCCTTATATCCATTCGTATGCTTTTACCCCCAAATTCTTTGTTTCTGACCTTCTGGTCTTTTTCCAGGCCAGAGAACAAGGTCATTGTTTAATGACCATAAGTCTGTATATATTCTCACCTCAGGCCACTTTTCCTTCTATACAGTAGATGGCCAAGTGCGCTGCTCATAGCTCTGCCCATTGGAAAGATTTTAGTGTTCCACTGACTATCAAGAACATCCCAAGAAGGACAGGTGTGGTAGGTCATGCCTGTAATCCCAGTGCTTTTGGAGGCTAAGGCAGGATGATTGCTTGAATCCAGGAGTTCAAGACCAGCTTAGGTCAACGTAGTGAGGACCTGTCTGTACAAAAAATAAAAATAATTAGCCAGGCGTGCTGGTGCACACCTGTGGTCCTAGCTACTCAGGAGGCTGAGGCAGGAGGATCAGTTGAGCCCAGGAGTTGAAGAGTGCAGTGAGCTATGATTGTGTCATTGTACTCTAGCTTGGGTGACAGAGCAACACCTTGTGTCAAAAAAAAAAAAAAAAAAAAAAGCCAAGTATAGCTATACTGGCATTCAGTTTCAATTCTGGTTTGGCTCTCATACTGGGCCAATCCACTAATAAACCAAGCTTAGTCCTTTGCCTTCTCCTTCAACTGGTAATGTAGGACGTGCCTTCCTTATGTGACCAGAGGTACAAGCTGGGATAAAAGGAGAAATTGTCAGACATGTGATCAGATACTGATACATGGGCTGTGACCAATGGTTTGGCTGGATAGTCAGGGACTTGGAAGGAACATGACAAGAAAAATGATAACAAAGAAATCTGGGGAAGAGGTATGTACATAGAACTCTCAGGGTGAGCCAAAAATGTGACAATATGTATGTCTTATGTGAATGCTTATCAAAGGGTGACCTCAGCAGAGTATGCTTTTAATAATCAAGTGGATAGGATGACCTGTTCTACGGATACTAGTCAGTCTCTGTCCTTAGCCACCCCTGCCACTGCCCAGTAGGCTCATGAACAAAATGGCCATGATGGCAGGGATGAAGGTTATACGTGGGCTCAGCAACATGGACTTCTACTCACCAAGGCACACCTGGCTATGGTTACCACTGAGTGTCCAGTCTTCCAGCAGCAGAGACCAACACTGAGTCCCTATATGGCACCATATTCTGGGGTGATCAGCCAGCTACCAGGTGGCAGGTTGATTACATTGGACTGATTATATCGTGGAGGAGCAGGGTTCTGTTCTTACTGGAATAGATACTCTGGATGGATTTGTCTTCTTTTCATGGAATGCTTCTGCCAAAACTACCATTCATAGACTTGCAGAATGCGTTATATCGTGGTATTTCACACAGCATTGCTTCTGACCAAAGAAATCACTTCACAGTAAAAGAAGTAGGGCAGTTGGCCCATGATTGTGGAATTCACTGGTCTTACCACATTCCCCACCATTCTGAAGCAGCTGGCTTGATTGAATGATGGAAAGGCCTTTTGAAGGCCCAGTTACAGCACCAGCTAGGTGACAGTACCTTGCAGGACTGGGGAAAGGTTCTCCGGAAGGCTATATATGCTCCGAATCAGTATCTAATATGTAGTGTTGTTTCTCCCATAGTCATGATTTATGAGCCCAGGAATCATGGGGTGGAAATGGGAATAGCATCACTCGCCATTTCTTCTAGTGACCCACTAGCAAAATTTTTGCTTCCTGTTTCTGTGACTTTATGTTCTGCTAGACTGGAGTTCTGGGTTCCAGAGGGAGGAAACCTTCCACCAAAAGACACAATTCCACTGAACTGGAAGTTAAGACTGCCACCTGGCCACTTTGGGTTCCTCATGCCTCTGAATCAGCGGGCAAAGAGTTACAGTGCTGACTGGGGTGACTGATCCTATCAAGAGGACATAGTACTACAACTCCACAATTGAGGTATGGAAGAATAATGTCTGGAATAAAGGAGATCCTTTATCATGCCTAGTGATTAAGGTCAATAGAAGGGTACAACAACACAATCCAGATGGACTACTAATGTCCCAGACCCTTCAGGAATGAAGGTTTCGGTCACCCCACTAGGTAAAGAACCATGACCAGCCAAGGTGCTTGCTGAGGGCAAAGGGTATATGGAGTGGGTAGTGGAAGAAGAATACGATCACATGATCAGCTACAGAAACAACAATTGTAATTGTCATGAATATTTCCTTTTTATTTTGCTATGAACACATTTTTATGTGTTTTAGTGTGTATCCTTTTTTCCTCTCTTATTCCCTTATCATATAACATAAGATATATTGACTTTATATAATGGAATTTAAGGTTGTACACAGGACACTGGTATCACATTAGGCATAATTATGACCTTGTTACTGTATTTATTTGGAGATTAAGTATGGTTTAAGAAGATGGATATGTGTGTCAATTTGAAAAGGGGTAGACTTGTGATAGCTAATTTTATGTGTCAACTTGGTTTGGCCACAGTACCCAAGATATTTGGCCAAACATTATTCTGGATGTTTCTGATTAGATAGGGCTGCCCTTAGGGTCAGAAGAGTGCTTTCAGTTTGAAGGGTCAGTTTTAATGCTTAAGTGATGACACTCTGCTCTCCAATAGAGTGTTACCTCGGAGCCCATGACCTGTTCCCTATCCTGAAGCTATGACTACTGCTGGGAAAGACCTTACTGTGACTTGCAACAAAATACTCTCTCCTGGCCAGGCACAGTGGCTCATGCCTGTGATCCCAGCACTTGGGAGGCCAGGATGGTTGGATCACAAGGTCAGGCATTTGAGACCAGCCTGGCCAACATAGTGAAACCCCACTTCTGCTAAAAATACAAAAAATTACCTGGGTGTGGTGGTAGGCACCTGTAGTCCCAGCTACTTGGGAGGCTGAGGCAAGAGAATTGCTTAAACTTGGGAGGCGGAGGTTGCAGTGAGCCAAGATCGAACCGCTGCACTCCAGCCCTGGCAACACACAAATATATACATATATATATATATGTGTGTGTGTATATATATATAAAATCTCCTTTTCATCAGGGTAATTCTTCAAATGACATGGACTTCTCAATGCACCACAATGTCTTAGTGTAACTCCTGAGACAATTGTTTTCTGCTCTCCAAGAGCATGCTCATTCTAATCATCAGTGTCTCCTATGATGTCCAGTCTGAGGATGCCATCTGCTTACTGCTCTTGCCGGTTGCTGTCAAAGGATAGCAAAGACTGTTCTCTGGCTAATCTCTACACCACCCTCCTCTTTTGGGAAAGAGGAATTGGGTAAGGTTAAATCTCATATGCAGGTACTTCATGAGTTGATTGTTTCTAATGGGTGTTCAAGTCCCAAAGGATTAGGAGAGGTAATACAAAACAGTATCCAAAGAAGTGAGCTGGTATTCAGCCCAAAAGGAAAAATCTATAAACATTGGGTTTAGATCATGACATCAAGTAAAAAGTCTGCTAGCAACAGAAAGAGAGACAAAGGTGAGAGCAAGGTGGCTAATCACAGTTTACACCAGATATCTGCTTCTAGGTTAGGATTGACTCTGTTATTCATAGCTAGGGTTGGACTAAGGATATTCAAAGCATTGTAATCGTCCAGGCTTGTATGACAAGATGATGAGGTATTACCCACACTGCTTATTGGCCTGATACGGATACCATATAGGTGCAATAGGTTAGACAGGTAAGTATTCCACCTCCTTGAGGGTAGACTAAGTTTGGAGGTATAGCTTTCAACTGTGACAGGTGGAACTCATCATCATATCTGGATACAGTGTCTCCAGTTTTATTGCCAGGACTACCTCTATCACAGGGCAGAAGATTGGGTGCCAGGAAAGGTGCAGTGTGCAGAGGAGCTAAGAGCCACAGCAGCCCAGAAAAGGGCCATAAAACACAGAAGGAAACACATGACCACCAGCCTTTGCAAATCAATAAAAACCATTCAATGAAAGATCTGTTAAAAAAAAAAAAAAAAGAACTCCCAGTGTTTCTTGAAAAGTGTATTTAGATGAAAAAAAAAGATTATAGATAAATAAGTTAAATAATAAATTACAGATGAATTTTACAATGTAAGCATAAAAATGAAACATGAGGAAACTGCAAAAATATCATGTGATTATTACCTTCTCTTGCATAGCCACAATATAAATTATTTAAGCATGTAAAAACTCAAAATTTAAAAAACAAAATTGAGAATATACTTGCTATAACATCACTGAAGGTTAATAAACTTCATAAATAAGAAGCTTATAAAAATCACCTGGAAGACAGTCTAACCCTGAAAGAAATGTGGGAATATTATTTGACCAGCCAACGTAGGGAAGATGGAAAACAAATGAACAACAAACATATGAACATGGTTCAACCTTAAAGTAATAATCATAGGAAATCAATGGAAGAAATCATTACAAATCATTTTTTGGTCTATCAATTTAAAAGAATGAAAAAAGATGAAGAGTGCTGTGAGTGTGCAGTGAGGAGAGCCATCTCAGTCTGCTGGTGGGAGTAAAAACTAGTGCATGCCTTTTGTAAAGCAATTTCCCAAAATGTATTCAGAGTCTCAAAATGTTCATACCTTTTGTATAATGACTCCATTTTAACACTCTTACCTAAAGAAATAAGTACAAAAACATATGAAGATTTATGTTTAAAAATGGTAATCACAGCATTACTTATAATAACAAAATAATTTGGACAGTCATAGATCACAAACAAAGAGATTAGATATATTATGGTATATATGTATTATACAGGCATTGAAATTCGGTTTTCTTAAATGCTGTTCTCACATAAGTTATGTTTTATGATATTATAACTGAAAATAGGTGAATCCACAACTATATATGATCATTATTATATAACTTAAGAGCTATATAGACAACTCTTGAAACAAATAACATGTTAAATTGGTTCTCATGGGTGACATTCCTTTTCCATTTGGTATTATTCTACATATTCCCAAATTTCTACAATGACTATATAGTACATTTCTAATCAGCTATTGACAAGGCCCAAGCCCTCATTCCATTGGAAGGTGAGCAGGAGGACCTCCTTCCCATTCTACTAAGGGGCTTACTTTGCCTTCAGCAGAGGAATGGTTCAGAGGTTTGTATGAAAAAAGATGGAGTGTTCAGGGCTTCTACTTAGGGGTCTGCAGTGGGCAGCTACTTGCTGACCCAAACACAAATCAGACAATGGCTGCCCATGGTGAGTCCAAGAGGGCTTGCTCCTCAGGGATAGGTATGGCCAGGGATAGGTATCACTGTGACTCTGGCTTGATCCAACTATTCCTCTTTATCATTAAGGCAAACAGATTCCTGTGCATTGAACTGGTCCCACTATTAGCCCAGTTCCAACTGTTTTAACCAGTAGATGGCATAAAAAAAAAAAAAAAAAAAAAAAAAAAAAAGACTTCCTTTTTCAAATAATTCAAATTGTTCAGTTAGCTTCAACAGGACTTTTCTATATTAACATAGAAAAACTACTGAGTTAATGAAATTTCATAGTCTTAGTGCACATAATGTAGCTCTAGTTTATGTACATCCCAGGAAATCACAGGGCACAATTAATGGATAGCAAAGCTTACTTGTCAAACAAAAAGAAAAAAACAGGTAAAGCTATACCAGTGTGATATATATTAATCCTTCCACTTTTCTGGAAAAATCACCCAAAATGGAAATGAGGCAAAAAGAAGACTGCATAACATTTTAATATCAGGGCAGGAAGTTTTCTAATAACCCTACTTGAGAATCATCTGAATCTATCTGGATATTTAACTTTGACCAAAAACTGATTATGGAGAATACTTTTTAAAATACAATATTGTAGATTTAAGAGGTTAACTTATAGAAATATGGTTAAGGAGTGACATGTTTCTGGACATTGGCCAAGTTTGTTCCTAAATTAACAATCTTACTACCACATTCCTTTCCTGACAGATCTTTACGTTACTTTGTGAACTAGTTCTGTCACTCTGCCAACTCCCTGAACAGTGTGATAAATAAACACTGATAGGTATTTACCAAACAGCTGTCTGAAAATTATGGTTTGTAACAATTTGAGACTTGTACTTTCAAGCCTCTTATTACACAAGTTCTCGCCGCCAGGATTGCCCTGGAACCCAAAGTCTCAGGACACTAAATCACTCAAAGGTCACACTGTCCCCTCTGTGCCTATATTTTCCATATTAAATTTTCGTGCATGTGTGTCACAAGATTTGTGGGCATTTATCTTAATTATAGGATTCAAATCAATAATGGCCCCAACCACCAAAAAAAGGGTGAATTCCATTTTCTCTGTCATGCCTTTTATGTGCATTGTCCTTTTATACTCACTTTGCAGATGTAGCTTCATGGTGGGGGATAGAATACATGGCTAAGAAGGAAGTGAAAAACAAACCAAGAAAAATAGCAAGTGATAAGACTGCAAAATAATTGCTATGGACTGATATTTATGTTTTTCCCCAATGCCCAAATTCATATGGTGACACCTTAATTCCCAATGTTATGGTATTTGGAGTTGGAGCCTTTGTGAGCTAATTAATTTTAGATGAGGTCATGAGGGTGGGGTGCCTATGATTGCATTAATGCCCATATAACAGGGGTCCCCAACCTCTTGCCCTCCGCATACTGTTCTCTGGCCTGTTAGGAACCAGGTGGCACAACAGGAAGTAAGCATTGGGCAGGTGAGTGAAACTTCAACTATATTTACAGCCACTCCCCATGGCCCACATTACTGCCTGAGCTCTACCTCCTGTCAGATCAGTGGTGGCATTAGATTCTCATGGCAATGTAAACCCTACTGTAAACTGCACATGTGAGGGATCTAGGTTGTGCACTCCTTATGAGAATCTAATGTCTGATGATCTGTCACTGTCTCCCATTACCCCCAGATGGGACCGTCTAGTTGCAGAAAAACAAGCTCAGGGCTACCATTGATTCTACATTATGGTGAGTTGTATAATTATTTCATTATATATTACAATATAATAATAATAGAAATAAAGTACATAATACATCTACTGTGCTTGAATGAATCATCCCAAAACCATCCCCCAGCCCAGTCTGTGGAAAAATTGTCTTCTGCTAAACTGGCTCCTGGTGCCAAAAAGGTTGGGGACCACTGCCTTATAAGAAAGAGATTAGAGTGTTTTTTCTCTGTTATCTTAGATGACACAGCAACAAGGTGGTCTACAAACCAAGTAGAGGGCTCTCAGGAGATACCAAATCTACCAACACCTTGATCTTGGACTTTCCAATCTCCAGAACCATGAGAAATAAATGTTTATTGTTTAAGCCACCCAGTCTATGATAATTTATTATAGCAGCCCAAGCTGAGTAAGACAATAATGAAAAAGAACCTCCCTCCTCCCCTTACAAATACCATTTCTTCTGTCTCTTTATGAAATCTTGCAAAGATGTTCATGATTCATTCTTGTGAAGTATTATCCTCCCCAAGATATTTATAGCATGAAAGAAGACTTGTAATGACAGAACTAGTGTAGACCAAGGAACAATTCCCTGACAGAACCATTCTGTCAGAAGGAAGAAAACTGCTGAGGCATTGTCGTTGAGGAGGCTATGGGGCTACTGATACACGATTTGGCTCTGTGTCTCCATTCAAATCTCACCTCAAATTGTAATCCCCATAATCCCCATGTGTCAAGGGAGGGACCTGGTGGGAGGTAATTGGATCATGGGGGTGGTTTCCCGTAGGCTGTTCTTGTGATAGTGAGTGAGTTTTCACAAGATCTGATGGCTTTATAAGTGTTTGACAGTTCCACCTTCACATGCTCTTTCTTGACTGCTGCCATGTAAGATGTGCTTTCTTCCTCTCCTGCAATGATTGTAAGTTTCCTGAGGCCTTCCCAGCCATGCAGAACTGTGAGTCAATTAAACCTCTTTCCTTTGTAAATTACCCAGTCTTGGGTAGTATTTTTATAGCAGTGTAAGAACAGACAAATACAGTAAATTCGTACCAGTAGAGTTGAGTACTGCTATAAAGATACCAGAAAATGTGGAAGCAACTTTGGAATTGGGTAATAGGCAACGGTTGGAACAGTTTGGAGGGCTCAGAAGAAGACAAGAAGATGTGGGAATGTTGGAAGTTAGTACAGACTTTTTAAATGGTTTTGACCAAAATACTGATAATGATATGGACAATAAAGTCTAGGCTGAGGTGGTCTGAGATAGAGATGAAGAACTTATTGGAAACTAGAGCAAACATCACCCTTGTTATACTTTAACAAAGAGACTGGTGGCATTTTGCTTCTGCCCTAGAAATCTGTGGAACTTTGAGCTTGAGAAAGATGATCTGAAATTGGAACTTATGTTTAAAAGGGAAGCAGAGCATAGAAGTTTGGAAAATTTGCAGCCTGACCATGTGGTAGAAAAGAAAAACCTATTTTCTGGGGAAAAATTAAAACCTACTGAAGTAATTTGCATAAGTAATGAGGAGTGAATGTTAATCACCAAGACAATGGAGAAAATGTCTCCAGGGGATGTCAGAGATCTTCACAGCAGCCCATCCCATCATAGGCATTGAGGCCAAGGAAGAAAAAATGGTTTTGTGGGTTGGGATCCCCCCCCTTTCCGCATGCAGCCTAGAAGCTTGGTGTCCCAAGTCCCAGCCACTCCAGCTTCAGCCATGGCTAAAATGGCCCAAGGTACAGCTCAGGCCATTGTTTCAGAGAGTGCAGGCCCCAAGCCCTGCAGCTTCCATGTGGTGTTGTGCTTGCAGGTGCACAGAACTCAAGAATTGAGGATTGGGAAGCTCCACCTAGATTTCAGAGGATGTATGGAAATGAAGTCTGCTGCAAGAACAGAGCCCTTATGGAAAACCTCTGCTAGGGAAGAAGTGTGGAAGGGAAATGTGGGGTTGGAACACCCACACAGTATCCCCACTGGGGCATTGCCTAGTGGAGCTGTGAGAAGATGGGTGCAGTCCTCCAGACCACAGAATGGTAGATCCACTGACAGCTTGGATTGTGTGCCTGAAAAAGCCACTGGCAATCAATGCCAGCTCATGAGAGCAGCCACAGGGGCTGAACCCTGCAAAACCACAGGAGTGGAACTGCCCAAGGCCATGGGAGTCTACTCTTTGCATCTGCATGCCCTGGATGTGAGAAATAGGGTAAAAGGAGATTATTTTGGAGCTTTAAGATTTAGGCTGGGCGCAGTTGCTCACATCTGTAATCCCAGCACTTTGGGAGGCCGAGGCAGGTAGATCACCTGAGGTCAGGAATTTGAGACTGGCCTGGCCAACATGGTGAAACCCCATCTCTACTAAAAATACAAAATTAGCTGGCTGTAGTGGTACATGCCTGTAAACCCAGCTACTTGGGAGGCTGAGGCAAAAGAATCACTTGAACCTGGGAAGCGGAGGTTGCAGTGAGCTGAGATCACACCACTGCACTCCGGCCTAAGCAACAAGAGTGAAACTCCATCTCAAGAAAAAAAAAGATGTAATCACTGCCTCGCTGGATTTCAGACTTTCATGGGGCCTGTAGCCCCTTTGTTTTGGCCAATTTCTCCCATTTGGAATGGAAGCATTTATCCAATGCCTGTACCCTCATTGTATCTTGGAAGTAACTTGCTTTTTATTTTACAGGCTCTTAAGTGGAGAGGGCATGCTCTATATCAGATGAGACTTTGGGCTTGGACTTTTGGGTTAATGCTGGAATGAGTTAAGACTTTGGGGGACTGTTGAGGAGGCACAATCGGTTTTGAAATATAAAAAGGATGTGAGATTTGGGAGGGAATGGGGTAGAATGATACGATTTGGCTGTGTTCCCACTCAAATCTCTTCTCAAATTGTAATCCTCATAATCTCCATGTGTCAAGGGAAGGACCTGGTGGGAGGTGTTCGGATCATGGAGGCAGTTTCCCCTATGCCGTTCTCATGATAGTGAGTATTCACAAGATCTGATGGTTTTATAAGTATTTGACAGTTCCAACCTTACATGCTCTCTTGCCTGCCACCATGTTAAGATGTGCCTGCTTCCTCTTCCGCTATGATTGTAAGTTTCCTGAGACCTCCCCAGCCATGCAGATCTATGAGTCAATTAAACCTCTTTTGTTTGTCAGTTATCCAGTCTTGGTAGTGTCTTTATAGCAGTGTGAGAACAGACTAATACAGTTACTGACATTGTTCAAAGGTTACCCATAAGTCTCTGCCCATTCTACCTACCTTCAGAGCCAGTGGACACAGATCACAGGGAAATGCTGGCTTATTCCATCATGTAAACTGCTTCTAAACACTTTGCCAACCGCTTCAGCAGAATCTATGTTTAAATCCAAAGAGTGAATATGCTTAACGCAGTGTCCTTTTTACTCATCCAAGAAAGCAGACTACCAGCACCTTGAATTGACATCTCATAATTAGTCTAGTTTCAGTTGGTTTTAAGTACCCTATAAATAATAAAACAATAAATTGCTTGTATTAAGCAATTCAATTTTTCCTTCAATTTCAAGAATTTGCCCTACTACGTGGCAAACTGCAAATTAATGATGGTTTTATTATTTGGAGGAACAAAAACAATCAAGATACATTATTAGAAAATGTACCTCCAGCACCACATAAAGCCCTGCAAACTATAGCACACAAATGTTTCTGTGGTTTGAATATTTTTGTCCCTTCTAAATTTTATACTGAAGTGTAATCCCCAATGCAACAGTGTTGGGAGGTGTGCCCCTTTGGGAGTTATTTAGGTCATGAGAGTTCTGCCCACATGAATGAATTAATGTCACTATAAAAATGCTTGTAGGAGTGGTTTATCTGTCTTTACTCATACTCATGTCACATGAACTTGACATTCATCCTCTCTTGCCCTTTCACCTTCCACTTTGTGAGGACTCAGGAAAAAGGCTTTACCAGATACCAGTGCCTTGATCTTGGACTTCTCAGTTTCTAGAATTATGAGAAAATAAATTTCTGGGTTTTTTTAAAATGATCCAGTCTGTCACATTCTGTTATGGCAGCACAAAAGGGACTAAACTAAATAGCAGAAGCTTATCTATTCAAATTAAGAAAGAGAGAAAAGCAGTGCAAAAAAGTGCTAGTATGATTCATTCTTCCATTCCTTATTCTGGAAGATCATCAACATTTAAAAATGGGCAAAAAGTTGATTGCACAGCTTTTTAACATCATACCAGAACATTGTCCTGGTGGCTCACCTGATTTGTATTTAAACTTTGTTCACCAACAGTTGGTGAGGAAGCATAAGCTTTTTACAGTACCATAAATCTAAGATATTAAACTGCAGCTAAACCATAAGCAGTGATTTTTTTTTCCTGCTTATTTGGAAAGTTTATATATAGTTTTATTGTCCTGCAGGTCATCAACCAGGTTTATATCTAAATTAACAATCTCATTTTTGCACTTCTCCCTACTACCTACATAATCAATAATTTATAAATGTTTTTGAAAAGCACCTATGTAATTCTGTTGGTTCCCTGAATAATGGGTTAAATAAAATTTTACAGCTGTTCACCAATAATCTGTGTGGGATTTATGGTTTCTAACAACTTGGGAATTGTGGTTTCAAACCACTTTCTAGAAATGAGGATACCTTTTCCAAGGGCCTGCTGGCTGACTTCTCACATAGTGTTGGCTAAAATGAGGTAATTATTCATTTCTTAAGAGCCTGGGGACAATCCTAACTGGTTTAGAGGATTCATCATCTGGGACAGAATGATTACCAGTGGATGATCAATCCCCAGGATACCACAGAACTCTATCTCACATGTTTTATAATGCTGGAGTCAACATCAGTCACTGAATAACAGGAGATATCATTTCTGAACAAGATATGGACCACATTTATAGGACCAAGGAGGGAAAGGTGCCATATTCATTCAGACTCTATTTTTTTTTCAAAAGTATCTTACATTTATTGAAAATATGGAAAATACTTTTCTCCAGGTAGTGTAAAGGAGTTGAGCAGAAGATACAAATTATTTTGTTGACCAAAAAGCACCTGAGAAAATGCTGCAAATTCAGAAGAGAAGTGGATTCTGGGCAAAACTATGAGACTCGATTTGGTTGCCAGGCACACCTGAGCCCTGGCAGCCATGTGGCAGGAGCACAAGAAGTCTCTGGAGATGGGGAGGAAATGGGTCTCACTGAAGGAGACGGACCCCTTGGGGGGAGGCCAGCGGTCTGGATCATTGTCCAGGGGCTGTGGCCAGCTCAGATACCTCCGAGGTGAGTCCGGATCACTAGGAACAGCAGTCTGTTGGTGGGATGCGGTGGATGGTGATGGTTTGTGGGCAGAATGATGTAGTCGTCTGGCAGTCTGGAGGAGTGAAGGGGGGTTGGTAGCGGTGGCTGTGGGTGGTCTGTCCAGTGTGTAGCAGGAGCCCAGCTTTGTGCAGCTGGAGCGCAGGACAGCATCCAGATGTGCATGGGAGGGGCTGGGCTGACAAGAGAGGGCGGCGGCGGCAGCGGCAGCTCACTCTAGAGTGAGACCCAGGGGCAGCAGCGGCAGCCTGGAGCATTATTCCTGGAACAGAAGCAAGCACTACCCGGGAGGGGACAGGGGTGCAGGGGACATCGCGGCAGCTCGATGGGAAGGGAGGCGAGGAGGGAGGTTGCCTTTGGTGACCCTGGCGGTGGCCACGGGCACAGTGTACCTTCCCCAGAGCTCCCATCCCGAGGCTTCAGGGTCTCCAGGCCTAGAAGTCCTCGTCCTCCTCCCAACTAAAGACCCGCTTCATTTTGGCCAGGAAGCCCCAGTAATCACAGAGGAAGGGGCTCTGCTTCTTGATGTAGGGGATCACCCACTGCAGGGTGGGCCCCGTGAGGCGGGTGATGAGGAATGTCACCTTCAGGGCATTGCTGGAGAACATGTTCTCGTCCACGAACATGTAGGAGCCCATCTGCACTATGAACTCCGGGAGCCGGTCGGTATTGCAGTCAAATGTCTCGGGAAAGGGAATCGGGTTCCTCCAGCGACGCACCGCGGGCCAGAGGGGCCAGGCCAGGAGGGCCTTCATCAGCTGTACCCGACCATCCAACTCCATCTTGCCGCGCTCGCTCCACTGGGCTTCACTGGGCTGCGATGGGCTTCGCGGGGGGGCTGCACTGAGGCGTAGTGGTAAGCGCATGTTGGGGAGGGGGGCCGGGCTGTGGGCGGAGCCATGGGGAGGGCCCAGGCGCTTCGGCCAGCTCTGTCCGGAAGGCCTGGTGGTCATTAGTGCGCCTGGCAGTCCCGGGGCACCCTGCGGAGCAGGTGGTGGGAATTGTGGTGGCTGGCTTAACCGGTCGAGGAGGGGAGGTCGCACCATAGGGGCGTGCGGGGCGAAGTCTTTCTAGACAGGTTGGGGGTGAGGTCCAAGACCACTGTGCTTGGAGAGCACAGCCTGCAAGTTCTTTAAAGCTCAGTAGTCAGCCTGGTATATTCACTCCCTGTCTCACACTCTCTGCCCTTCCGTGTTCCTTCGCAAACCCTCGGCTTTAACACTTTTGAAAATTATTGATCAATAGTTTTGTAAAATGTCCCTAGATTTGCTTTCCTCTGGTGTTTTGTCATGATTAGAATGAGTTATTTTTGCCAGGTATACTACAACAAAGATTTTTTGTGTTAGTTTATCGTATCAAGGTGTTCATGATGTCAGTATATTTGTTACTGATGATATGTACCATGATCACTTGTTTGCCATAGATACCTGGGTTATATAAGTCTTGATGAACAGAGTAGCATGCATATTTCTGAAACATCCATACAGGCCATTCAGTAAAAGTGTCCTACCAGCACAACTAAATGTTATATATCTTTCCTCCAAATTACAAGATACCCTCCATGAATTTTATCTGTTTCTTAATAGTAGGAAGTGGAATCAGTCAAATGCATTTTCTGTGTCTATTGATATGATCCTATGGAATTTCTCTTTGTATTAGCTTTGTTGCTGTTTTAACAAATTGCCACAAATTTGGTGGTTTAAAACAACACATATTTATCATCTTATTGTTTTGTCAGAAGTTCCATATGGGTCATACTAGACCAAAGTCCTGGTATTGGGAGGCTACGTCCCTTTCTGGAGATTCTACGAAATAATTTTGTTCCTGTTCATTTAGACTATTGGCAGAATTCAGTTCCTTGTGGTTGTAGGACTGAGGTACTGTGTTCTCTGTAATATGAGGGCCATTCCCAGCATATTTACTGGCTCATGGCTGCCTTCTTCCTCTTCAAAGTCAGCAGTAGTGGGTGTCAAATTTTTCCCATGTGGCTTTTTTCTAATCCTCTCTGCCTTCATATTCCACTTTTAAGAGTTCATATGATTAGACAATCAATGATTACCTTTGTATTTTCAGTATAATTAATTGATTAGCAACTTTAGTTCTGTCTGCAGCTTTAATTACTTCTTGCTTTATATTTTCAGGTTCTGGGAATGGGGACACACACATCTTTGGGGAATTGCCATTCTGTCTTCTATAGTTCCTTTCAGTTAGTACAGTAAATTATAATTGATTTTTGATTCATAAAACAACTTTGCATTGCTGGGATAATTTTATTTAACCATTGCATATTATCCTTTTTATATTTTACTAGATTAGGCAAATGGATAAATAAATTATGGCATAGTCATACAATGGAATTCTATACTAGTACACATAGCAATATGTAGGAGTGCTACAGATGTTACATTGAATAGAAGTTGTGAGGCACAAAATCTGTATATACTTTAGGATTCCACTTTATGTCAGTGTTAAAAATAGGCAAAGCTAAATGCTTACAGAATTCAGAATAGTGGTTATCTCAGGGGAGGAGGAAATATAGTGTGTAAAGTTGGATAAAAGAAACTTGTAGGATGCCAAAAATGTTTTGCAAAGGGGCTAACACTCTGTATTCCCACTAGCAATATGTGAGAGATTAAGTTGCTCTCCAAATTCATTTACATTCAGTATTGTCAGGTTTTGTTTTGTTCTGGGTTCTTCATTTGTTGGTTTTCTTTTTTACTTCAGCCATTCTAGTAAATGTGATTGTGGTTTCAATTTGCAATCCCCTAACTGTATAAATTAGGAACACAGAAGACACATAGACACAGAAATGCATTTGACTGATTTTACTTCTTACTATTAAGAAACAGATAAAATTCATGTGTCCCTGGACATCTTTTTGATTATTTATCATACATTTATCTTTTTTAGTTAACTGTCTCTTCAGATATTTTTTTCCATTTTAAATTAGGTTGTTGACATTTTACATTGTTGTGTTAAGAGTTCTACATGTATCCTGGATTCAAATCTTCATTAGATATGCCACTTACAAATATTTTTTCTCAACCTGTGCCTTGTCTGTTCATTCTCTCAACACTGTCTTTTGAAGAACATATGCTTTTGAATATGATGAAGTCCAATTTACCAAATTTTGCTTTTAAGAATTGTGCTTTTTTTGGCCAGGCATGGTGGCTCACACCTGTAATTCCAGAACTTTGGGAGGCCAAGGTGGGTGGATCACCTGAGGTCAGGAATTCGAGACCAGCCTGACCAACATGGATAAACCCTGTCTCTACTAAAAATACAAAATTAGCTGGGCGTGTTGGCGAATGCCTATATTCCCAGCTACTCAGGAGGCTGAGGCAGGAGAATTGTTTGCACCCGGGAGGCGGAGGTTGTGGTGAGCCAAGTTCGTGCCATTGCACTCCAGCCTGGGCATAAAGAGTGAAACTCCAACTCAAAAAAATAAATAAAATAAATAAAAATAAAAGAAAGAATTGGGCTTTTGGTGTCATAGCTAGGAAATCTTTGTCTAATCCATGGAGTCAAAAGTTTTTTTCCTGTTGTCTTTTAGAATTTTTATAATTTTACATTTTACCATTAGGTCTATTAACATTTTTGAGTTAATTTTTGCACATGGTGTGAGATATGGATCAAATTAATTTTTTTGTAAATGGATATTAAACTTTTCCTGTATCATTTTGAAAAGATTATCCTTTCTCCACTGAATTGCCTTTTACAGCTTTATGAAAATCAGCTGTCTGTATATGTGTGGGTCTATTTCTGAATTGGATATCCAGTCCTATTCATCTACAGTTGTCCCTCTATATCTATGGGTTCTGCATCTGCAGATTCAACCAACAGCAGCTCAAAATATTCTGAAAAAAAAAAAAGACTAATTTGTATACATTGATTTTGTATCCTGAGACTATCCTGAATTCATTTATCAGACCTAGGAGATTTTTGGATGAGTCTTTAGGGTTTTCTAAGCATAGAATCATATCATTGGTGAATAACAACAGTTTGACTTCCAATAAATGTAGCACATTTATTTATTTGCATATTTTAAACCATCCTTGCTTCCCTGGTATAAAACCCACTTGATCATAATGTATTATCTTTTTGATATGCTCTTGTATTCAGTTAGCTAGTATTCTATTGAAGATTTTTGCTACTATACATCAATAATGACCAAGCTGAGAATCAAATAAAAAAACCCAATCCCTTTTATAACCGCTTTAATAAAAATACTTAATGAAGGAGGTGAAAGATCTCTATAAGGAAAACTACAAAACACTGCTGAAAGAAATCATGCATAACACAAATGGAAACACACCCCATGCTCATAGATGTGAAGAATCAATATTGTGAAAATAACCATACTGCCCCAAGCAATCTACAGATTCAATGCAATTCTCATCAAAATACCATCATCATTCTTCACAGAAGTAGAGAAAACAATCTTAAAATTCATATGGAACCAAAAAAAGAGCCCACACAGCAAAAGTAATACTAAGCAAAAATAACAAATCTGGAGGCATCGCATTTACTGACTTCAAGTTATACTACAAGACTATAGTTACCAAAACAGCATGGTACTGGTATAAAATTAGGCATGTAGACCTATGGAACAGAATAGAGAACATAGAAATAAAGCCAAACACTTACAATCAACATGTCTTTAAATAAGCAAACAAAAACATAATTTACACCCTATCAGTAAATGGTTCTGGGAAAACTGCCAAGCCACATGTAGAAGAATGAAACTGGATCCCCATCTCTCATCTTATTAAAAAAAATCAACTCAAGATGGAGCAAAGACATATACCTTAGACCTGAAACCATAAAAACTGTAGAAGATAACATCATACAAACTCTTCTAGACATTGGCTTAGGCAAAAATTCATGACTAAGACCTCAAAAGCAAGTGAAACAAAAATAAAAATAAATAAATGGGATCTATTTAAATGAAAATCTTCTGCACAGCAAAAGAAATAATCAGCAAAGTAGACAGACAACCCATAGAATGGGAGAAAACGTTTACAAACTATGCACTCAACAAAGGACTAATATCCAGAATCTACAAGAAACTCAAAAAAATCAGCAAGAAAAAAACATCCCATCAAAAAGTGGGCAAAGCACATGAATAGACATTTCTCAAAAGAAGATAAACAAACAGCCAGCAAACATGAAAATAAGCTCAACATCACTAATCAACAGGGAACTGCAAATTAAACCCACAATGAGATACCACCTTACTCCTGCAAGAATGGCCATAATTTAAAAGTCCAGAAACAATAGATATTGGCATGGATCTGGGGAAAAGGGAACAGTTTTACACTGCTGGTGGGAATGTAAATTAGTACAACCAGTATGGAAAACAGTATGGAGATTCGTTAAAGAAGTAGAACTACCATTTAATCCAGCAATCCCACTACTTGGTATCTAACCAAAGGAAAATGAGTCACTCTATGAAAAATGAAAAAGACACATGTCACTCTATAGCAGCACAATTAGCAATTACAGTGATATGGAACCAACCTAAGTGCCCATCAGTGAACAAGTGGATATGAAAAATGTGGTATGTATACAACATGTACTATTACTCAGCCATAAAAATGAATGAAATGATGTTTTTTATTCTAAGTGAAGTTAACTCAGGAATGGAAAACCAAGTATTTTATGTTGTCACTTATACATCAAGCTGAACTATGAGGATGCAAAGGCATAAGATTGATATAATGGATTTGGGGACCTGGGGGTAAGAATGGGAGGGGAGTGAGGATAAAAGACTACATATTGGGTACAGTGTACACTGTTTGGGTGACAGGTACACTAAAATCTCAGAAATCACCACCAAGGAACATATCCATGTAACAAAAAACCACCTTTACCCCAAAAACTATTGAAATAAAAGTAAAAATTGGAAAAAGAATACAAAATATGATGTAACAACTATTTATATAGCATTTATATCATATTAGGTATTATAAGTAATCTAGATATGATTTAAAGTATATAGGAGGATATACATAGGTTATATGCAAACATTATACCATTTTATATAAGGGATTGGTATTTGCAGTGGTCCTGGAACCAATCCCTTGTAAATACAAAGGGACAACTGTATTTGTCTATTTTGATAACAATATCACATTGTCTTAATTACTGTAGCTTTATTATAAATCTTGAAATCAAATATTATTAGTCCTCCAACTTTTTATTTCAAGGTTGTTTTGCTCTTGCATATTATTTTTTTTTTTTGCATTTCCCTACAAATTTTAGAAGCAATTAGTTTTTT